>NW_026708685.1:0-39397 GCF_902713425.1 Acipenser ruthenus
GGGTGCGTTCACGGAGATCAAGAGCAGCCGGCGCAAAACACAACGCACCCAGGGGAGAGATACCATGGTAAATAGGTTACCTATTTACCTATTTTTGTTTCGGCGAACGGTTTTGGTGAGCACTAATGCAGGAAAGCAGCGGGCGGGATGGCGAGCTTGTCCTGCTGCTCCAACACAAGTTACATTAAGAGCCGGTACGATGCGGGCAATGGGTGAAGTTCGTCAGGAGTACTGCATAAATAAACGAGTGTGTTATCGTGGCAGTTGGTGATCAAAGAAATAAAACAAAATAAAATCAATAAATAATAATGTCATAGACTTAAAGTCATACCTTTGAAGTCATAATGCATTGCAAGTGTTATTAGGGAATGTTGTGCTGTGTTTTCAAGCGCTTCAAGCGCTTCAAGGTGACAGCGGGGTGCGTTCACGGAGATCAGCAGCAGCCGGAGATCAAGAGCAGCCGCCGCAGGGGAGGGATACCATGGTAAATAGGTTACCTATTTACCATGGTATCTCTCCCCTGGGTGCGTTGTGTTTTGGTGAGCAGTAATGCAGGAAAGCAGCAGGCGGGATGGCGAACTTGTCCTGCTGCTCCAACACAAGTTACCTTAAGAGCCGGTACGATGCGGGCAATGGGTGAAGTTCGTCAGGAGTATTGCATAAAAAAAACGAGTGTGTTGTCGTGGCAGTTGGTGATCAAAGAAATAAAACAAAATAAAATCAATAAATAATAATGTCATAGACTTAAAGTCATACCTTTGAAGTCATAATGCATTGCAAGTGTTATTAGGGAATGTTGTGCTGTGTTTTTCAAGCGCTTCAATGTGCTGCTCTGCAAGGTTTGGAGACAGCGGTTGCGTTCACGGAGATCAAGAGCAGCCGGCGCAAAACACAACGCATCCAGGGGAGAGATACCATGGTAAATAGGTTACCTATTTACCTATTTTTGTTTCGGCGAACGGTTTTGGTGAGCACTAATGCAGGAAAGCAGCGGGCGGGATGGCGAGCTTGTCCTGCTGCTCCAACACAAGCTACCTTAAGAGCCGGTACGATGCGGGCAATGGGTGAAGTTCGTCAGGAGTACTGCAAAAAAAAAACGAGTGTGTTGTCGTGGCAGTTGGTGATCAAAGAAATAAAACAAAATAAAATCAATAAATAATAATGTCATAGACTTAAAGTCATACCTTTGAAGTCATAATGCATTGCAAGTGTTATTAGGGAATGTTGTGCTGTGTTTTCAAGCGCTTCAAGCGCTTCAAGGTGACAGCGGATGCGTTCACGGAGATCAGCAGCAGCCGGAGATCAAGAGCAGCCGCCGCAGGGGAGGGATACCATGTTAAATAGGTTACCTATTTACCATGGTATCTCTCCCCTGGGTGCGTTGTGTTTTGGTGAGCACTAATGCAGGAAAGCAGCGGGCGGGATGGCGAGCTTGTCCTGCTGCTCCAACACATGTTACCTTAAGAGCCGGTACGATGCGGTCAATGGGTGAAGTTCGTCAGGAGTACTGCATAAAAAAAACGAGTGTGTTGTCGTGGCAGTTGGTGATCAAAGAAATAAAACAAAATAAAATCAATAAATAATAATGTCATAGACTTAAAGTCATACCTTTGAAGTCATTAATGCATTGCAAGTGTTATTAGGGAATGTTGTGCTGTGTTTTCAAGCGCTTCAATGTGATGCTCTGCAAGGTTTGGAGACAGCGGGTGCGTTCACGGAGATCAAGAGCAGCCGGCGCAAAACACAACGCACCCAGGGGAGAGATACCATGGTAAATAGGTTACCTATTTACCTATTTTTGTTTCGGCGAACGGTTTTGGTGAGCACTAATGCAGGAAAGCAGCGGGCGGGATGGCGAGCTTGTCCTGCTGCTCCAACACAAGCTACCTTAAGAGCCGGTACGATGCGGTCAAAGGGTGAAGTTCGTCAGGAGTACTGCATAAAAAAACGAGTGTGTTGTCGTGGCAGTTGGTGATCAAAGAAATAAAACAAAATAAAATCAATAAATAATAATGTCATAGACTTAAAGTCATACCTTTGAAGTCATAATGCATTGCAAGTGTTATTAGGGAATGTTGTGCTGTGTTTTCAAGCGCTTCAAGCGCTTCAATGTAACAGCGGGTGCGTTCACGGAGATCAAGAGCAGCCGGAGATCAAGAGCAGCCGCCGCAGGGGAGGGATACCATGGTAAATAGGTTACCTATTTACCATGGTATCTCTCCCCTGGGTGCGTTGTGTTTTGGTGAGCACTAATGCAGGAAAGCAGCGGGCGGGATGGCGAGCTTGTCCTGCTGCTCAACACAAGTTACCTTAAGAGCCGGTACGATGCGGGCAATGGGTGAAGTTCGTCAGGAGTACTGCATAAAAAAAAAACGAGTGTGTTGTCGTGGCAGTTGGTGATCAAAGAAATAAAACAAAATAAAATCAATAAATAATAATGTCATAGACTTAATGTCATACCTTTGAAGTCATAATGCATTGCAAGTGTTATTAGGGAATGTTGTGCTGTGTTTTCAAGCGCTTCAATGTGCTGCTCTGCAAGGTTTGGAGACAGCGGTTGCGTTCACGGAGATCAAGAGCAGCCGGCGCAAAACACAACGCATCCAGGGGAGAGATACCATGGTAAATAGGTTACCTATTTACCTATTTTTGTTTCGGCGAACGGTTTTGGTGAGCACTAATGCAGGAAAGCAGCGGGCGGGATGGCGAGCTTGTCCTGCTGCTCCAACACAAGGTACCTTAAGAGCCGGTACGATGCGGTCAATGGGTGAAGTTCGTCAGGAGTACTGCATAAAAAAAACGAGTGTGTTGTCGTGGCAGTTGGTGATCAAAGAAATAAAACAAAATAAAATCAATAAATAATAATGTCATAGACTTAAAGTCATACCTTTGAAGTCATAATGCATTGCAAGTGTTATTAGGGAATGTTTGTGCTGTGTTTTCAAGCGCTTCAAGCGCTTCAAGGTGACAGCGGGTGCGTTCACGGAGATCATCAGCAGCCGCAGATCAAGAGCAGCCGCCGCAGGGGAGGGATACCATGGTAAATAGGTTACCTATTTACCATGGTATCTCTCCCCTGGGTGCGTTGTGTTTTGGTGAGCACTAATGCAGGAAAGCAGCGGGCGGGATGGCGAGCTTGTCCTGCTGCTCCAACACAAGTTACCTTAAGAGCCGGTACGATGCGGGCAATGGGTGAAGTTCGTCAGGAGTACTGCCTAAAAAAAACGAGTGTGTTGTCGTGGCAGTTGGTGATCAAAGAAATAAAACAAAATAAAATCAATAAATAATAATGTCATAGACTTAAAGTCATACCTTTGAAGTCATAATGCATTGCAAGTGTTATTAGGGAATGTTGTGCTGTGTTTTCAAGCGCTCAATGTGCTGCTCTGCAAGGTTTGGAGACAGCGGGTGCGTTCACGGAGATCAAGAGCAGCCGGAGTTAAATAGCAGCCGCCGCAGGGGAGGGATACCATGGTAAATAGGTTACCTATTTACCATGGTATCTCTCCCCTGGGTGCGTTGTGTTTTGGCGAGCACTAATGCAGGAAAGCAGCGGGCGGGATGGCGAGCTTGTCCTGCTGCTCCAACACAAGCTACCTTAAGAGCCGGTACGATGCGGTCAATGGGTGAAGTTCGTCAGGAGTACTGCATAAAAAAAACGAGTGTGTTGTCGTGGCAGTTGGTGATCAAAGAAATAAAACAAAATAAAATCAATAAATAATAATGTCATAGACTTAAAGTCATACCTTTGAAGTCATAATGCATTGCAAGTGTTATTAGGGAATGTTGTGCTGTGTTTTCAAGCGCTTCAAGCGCTTCAATGTGACAGCGGGTGCGTTCACGGAGATCAAGAGCAGCCGGAGATCAAGAGCAGCCGCCGCAGGGTAGGGATACCATGGTAAATAGGTTACCTATTTACCATGGTATCTCTCCCCTGGGTGCGTTGTGTTTTGGTGAGCAGTAATGCAGGAAAGCAGCGGGCGGGATGGCGAGCTTGTCCTGCTGCTCCAACACAAGCTACCTTAAGAGCCGGTACGATGCGGGCAATGGGTGAAGTTCGTCAGGAGTACTGCATAAAAAAACGAGTGTGTTGTCGTGGCAGTTGTTGATCAAATAAATAAAACAAAATAAAATCAATAAATAATAATGTCATAGACTTAAAGTCATACCTTTGAAGTCATAATGCATTGCAAGTGTTATTAGGGAATGTTGTGCTGTGTTTTCAAGCGCTTCAATGTGCTCCTCTGCAAGGTTTGGAGACAGCGGGTGCGTTCACGGAGATCAAGAGCAGCCGGAGATCAAGAGCAGCCGCCGCAGGGGAGGGATACCATGGTAAATAGGTTACCTATTTACCATGGTATCTCTCCCCTGGGTGCGTTGTGTTTTGGTGAGCAGTAATGCAGGAAAGCAGCGGGCGAGATGGCGAGCTTGTCCTGCTGCTCCAACACAAGCTACCTTAAGAGCCGGTACGATGCGGGCAATGGGTGAAGTTCGTCAGGAGTACTGCATAAAAAAAACGAGTGTGTTGTCGTGGCAGTTGGTGATCAAAGAAATAAAACAAAATAAAATCAATAAATAATAATGTCATAGACTTAAAGTCACACCTTTGAAGTCATAATGCATTGCAAGTGTTATTAGGGAATGTTGTGCTGTGTTTTCAAGCGCTTCAATGTGCTGCTCTGCAAGGTTTGGAGACAGCGGGTGCGTTCACGGAGATCAACAGCAGCCGGCGCAAAACACAACGCACCCAGGGGAGAGATACCATGGTAAATAGGTTACCTATTTACCTATTTTTGTTTCGGCGAACGGTTTTGGTGAGCACTAATGCAGGAAAGCAGCGGGCGGGATGGCGAGCTTGTCCTGCTGCTCCAACACAAGTTACATTAAGAGCCGGTACGATGCGGGCAATGGGTGAAGTTCGTCAGGAGTACTGCATAAAAAAAACGAGTGTGTTATCGTGGCAGTTGGTGATCAAAGAAATAAAACAAAATAAAATCAATAAATAATAATGTCATAGACTTAAAGTCATACCTTTGAAGTCATAATGCATTGCAAGTGTTATTAGGGAATGTTGTGCTGTGTTTTCAAGCGCTTCAAGCGCTTCAAGGTGACAGCGGGTGCGTTCACGGAGATCAAGAGCAGCCGCCGCAGGGGAGGGATACCATGGTAAATAGGTTAACTATTTACCATGGTATCTCTCCCCTGGGTGCGTTGTGTTTTGGTGAGCACTAATGCAGGAAAGCAGCGGGCGGGATGGCGAGCTTGTCCTGCTGCTCCAACACAAGTTACCTTAAGAGCCGGTACGATGCGGGCAATGGGTGAAGTTCGTCAGGAGTACTGCATAAAAAAAACGAGTGTGTTGTCGTGGCAGTTGGTGATCAAAGATATAAAACAAAATAAAATCAATAAATAATAATGTCATAGACTTAAAGTCATACCTTTGAAGTCATAATGCATTGCAAGTGTTATTAGGGAATGTTGTGCTGTGTTTTCAAGCGCTTCAATGTGCTGCTCTGCAAGGTTTGGAGACAGCGGGTGCGTTCACGGAGATCAAGAGCAGCCGGCGCAAAACACAACGCACCCAGGGGAGAGATACCATGGTAAATAGGTTACCTATTTACCTATTTTTGTTTCGGCGAACGGTTTTGGTGAGCACTAATGCAGGAAAGCAGCGGGCGGGATGGCGAGCTTGTCCTGCTGCTCCAACACAAGCTACCTTAAGAGCCGGTACGATGCGGTCAATGGGTGAAGTTTGTCAGGAGTACTGCATAAAAAAACGAGTGTGTTGTCGTGGCAGTTGGTGATCAAAGAAATAAAACAAAATAAAATCAATAAATAATAATGTCATAGACTTAAAGTCATACCTTTGAAGTCATAATGCATTGCAAGTGTTATTAGGGAATGTTGTGCTGTGTTTTCAAGCGCTTCAAGCTCTTCAATGTGACAGCGGGTGCGTTCACGGAGATCAAGAGCAGCCGGAGATCAAGAGCAGCCGCCGCAGGGGATGGATACCATGGTAAATAGGTTACCTATTTATCATGGTATCTCTCCCCTGGGTGCGTTGTGTTTTGGTGAGCACTAATGCAGGAAAGCAGCGGACGGGATGGCGAGCTTGTCCTGCTGCTCCAACGCAAGTTACCTTAAGAGCCGGTACGATGCGGGCAATGGGTGAAGTTCGTCAGGAGTACTGCATAAAAAAAACGAGTGTGTTGTCGTGGCAGTTGGTGATCAAAGAAATAAAACAAAATAAAATCAATAAATAATAATGTCATAGACTTAAAGTCATACCTTTGAAGTCATAATGCATTGCGAGTGTTATTAGGGTATGTTGTGCTGTGTTTTCAAGCGCTTCAATGTGCTGCTCTGCAAGGTTTGGAGACAGCGGGTGCGTTCACGGAGATCAAGAGCAGCCGGAGATCAAGAGCAGCCGCCGCAGGGGAGGGATACCATGGTAAATAGGTTACCTATTTACCATGGTATCTCTCCCCTGGGTGCGTTGTGTTTTGGCGAGCACTAATGCAGGAAAGCAGCGGGCGGGATGGCGAGCTTGTCCTGCTGCTCCAACACAAGCTACCTTAAGAGCCGGTACGAAGCGGTCAATGGGTGAAGTTCGTCAGGAGTACTGCATAAAAAAACGAGTGTGTTGTCGTGGCAGTTGGTGATCAAAGAAATAAAACAAAATAAAATCAATAAATAATAATGTCATAGACTTAAAGTCACACCTTTGAAGTCATAATGCATTGCAAGTGTTATTAGGGAATGTTGTGCTGTGTTTTCAAGCGCTTCACTGTGCTGCTCTGCAAGGTTTGGAGACAGCGGGTGCGTTCACGGAGATCAAGAGCAGCCGGCGCAAAACACAACGCACAGAGGGGAGAGATACCATGGTAAATAGGTTACCTATTTACCTATTTTTGTGTCGGCGAACGGTTTTGGTGAGCAGTAATGCAGGAAAGCAGCGGGCGGGATGGCGAGCTTGTCCTGCTGCTCCAACACAAGTTACCTTAAGAGCTGGTACGATGCGGGCAATGGGTGAAGTTCGTCAGGAGTACTGCATAAAAAAAACGAGTGTGTTGTCGTGGCAGTTGGTGATCAAAGAAATAAAACAAAATAAAATCAATAAATAATAATGTCATAGACTTAAAGTCATACCTTTGAAGTCATAATGAATTGCAAGTGTTATTAGGGAATGTTGTGCTGTGTTTTCAAGCGCTTCACTGTGCTGCTCTGCAAGGTTTGGAGACAGCTGGTGCGTTCACGGAGATCAAGAGCAGCCGGCGCAAAACACAACGCACCCAGGGGAGAGATACCATGGTAAATACGTTACCTATTTACCTATTTTTGTTTCGGCGAACGGTTTTGGTGAGCACTAATGCAGGAAAGCAACGGGCAGGATGGCGAGCTTGTCCTACTGCTCCAACACAAGCTACCTTAAGAGCCGGTACGATGCGGGCAATGGGTGAATTTCGTCAGGAGTACTGCATAAAAAAACGAGTGTGTTGTCGTGGCAGTTGGTGATCAAAGAAATAAAACAAAATAAAATCAATAAATAATAATGTCATAGACTTAAAGTCATACCTTTGAAGTCATAATGCATTGCAAGTGTTATTAGGGAATGTTGTGCTGTGTTTTCAAGCGCTTCAAGCTCTTCAATGTGACAGCGGGTGAGTTCACGGAGATCAAGAGCAGCCGGAGATCAAGAGCAGCCGCCGCAGGGGATGGATAACATGGTAAATAGGTTACCTATTTATCATGGTATCTCTCCCCTGGGTGCGTTGTGTTTTGGTGAGCACTAATGCAGGAAAGCAGCGGGCGGGATGGCGAGCTTGTCCTACTGCTCCAACGCAAGTTACCTTAAGAGCCGGTACGATGCGGGCAATGGGTGAAGTTCGTCAGGAGTGCTGCATAAAAAAACGAGTGTGTTGTCGTGGCAGTTGGTGATCAAAGAAATAAAACAAAATAAAATCAATAAATAATAATGTCATAGACTTAAAGTCATACCTTTGAAGTCATAATGCATTGCAAGTGTTATTAGGGTATGTTGTGCTGTGTTTTCAAGCGCTTCAATGTGCTGCTCTGCAAGGTTTGGAGACAGCGGGTGCGTTCACGGAGATCAAGAGCAGCCGGAGATCAAGAGCAGCCGCCGCAGGGGAGGGATACCATGGTAAATAGGTTACCTATTTACCATGGTATCTCTCCCCTGGGTGCGTTGTGTTTTGGCGAGCACTAATGCAGGAAAGCAGCGGGCGGGATGGCGAGCTTGTCCTGCTGCTCCAACACAAGCTACCTTAAGAGCCGGTACGAAGCGGTCAATGGGTGAAGTTCGTCAGGAGTACTGCATAAAAAAACGAGTGTGTTGTCGTGGCAGTTGGTGATCAAAGAAATAAAACAAAATAAAATCAATAAATAATAATGTCATAGACTTAAAGTCACACCTTTGAAGTCATAATGCATTGCAAGTGTTATTAGGGAATGTTGTGATGTGTTTTCAAGCGCTTCACTGTGCTGCTCTGCAAGGTTTGGAGACAGCGGGTGCGTTCACGGAGATCAAGAGCAGCCGGCACAAAACACAACGCACCCAGGGGAGAGATACCATGGTAAATACGTTACCTATTTACCTATTTTTGTTTCGGCGAACGGTTTTGGTGAGCACTAATGCAGGAAAGCAACGGGCAGGATGGCGAGCTTGTCCTGCTGCTCCAACACAAGCTACCTTAAGAGCCGGTACGATGCGGGCAATGGGTGAATTTCGTCAGGAGTACTGCATAAAAAAACGAGTGTGTTGTCGTGGCAGTTGGTGATCAAAGAAATAAAACAAAATAAAATCAATAAATAATAATGTCATAGACTTAAAGTCACACCTTTGAAGTCATAATGCATTGCAAGTGTTATTAGGGAATGTTGTGCTGTGTTTTCAAGCGCTTCACTGTGCTGCTCTGCAAGGTTTGGAGACAGCGGGTGCGTTCACGGAGATCAAGAGCAGCCGGCGCAAAACACAACGCACAGAGGGGAGAGATACCATGGTAAATAGGTTACCTATTTACCTATTTTTGTGTCGGCGAACGGTTTTGGTGAGCAGTAATGCAGGAAAGCAGCGGGCGGGATGGCGAGCTTGTCCTGCTGCTCCAACACAAGTTACCTTAAGAGCTGGTACGATGCGGGCAATGGGTGAAGTTCGTCAGGAGTACTGCATAAAAAAAACGAGTGTGTTGTCGTGGCAGTTGGTGATCAAAGAAATAAAACAAAATAAAATCAATAAATAATAATGTCATAGACTTAAAGTCATACCTTTGAAGTCATAATGAATTGCAAGTGTTATTAGGGAATGTTGTGCTGTGTTTTCAAGCGCTTCACTGTGCTGCTCTGCAAGGTTTGGAGACAGCTGGTGCGTTCACGGAGATCAAGAGCAGCCGGCGCAAAACACAACGCACCCAGGGGAGAGATACCATGGTAAATACGTTACCTATTTACCTATTTTTGTTTCGGCGAACGGTTTTGGTGAGCACTAATGCAGGAAAGCAACGGGCAGGATGGCGAGCTTGTCCTACTGCTCCAACACAAGCTACCTTAAGAGCCGGTACGATGCGGGCAATGGGTGAATTTCGTCAGGAGTACTGCATAAAAAAACGAGTGTGTTGTCGTGGCAGTTGGTGATCAAAGAAATAAAACAAAATAAAATCAATAAATAATAATGTCATAGACTTAAAGTCATACCTTTGAAGTCATAATGCATTGCAAGTGTTATTAGGGAATGTTGTGCTGTGTTTTCAAGCGCTTCAAGCTCTTCAATGTGACAGCGGGTGAGTTCACGGAGATCAAGAGCAGCCGGAGATCAAGAGCAGCCGCCGCAGGGGATGGATAACATGGTAAATAGGTTACCTATTTATCATGGTATCTCTCCCCTGGGTGCGTTGTGTTTTGGTGAGCACTAATGCAGGAAAGCAGCGGGCGGGATGGCGAGCTTGTCCTACTGCTCCAACGCAAGTTACCTTAAGAGCCGGTACGATGCGGGCAATGGGTGAAGTTCGTCAGGAGTGCTGCATAAAAAAACGAGTGTGTTGTCGTGGCAGTTGGTGATCAAAGAAATAAAACAAAATAAAATCAATAAATAATAATGTCATAGACTTAAAGTCATACCTTTGAAGTCATAATGCATTGCAAGTGTTATTAGGGTATGTTGTGCTGTGTTTTCAAGCGCTTCAATGTGCTGCTCTGCAAGGTTTGGAGACAGCGGGTGCGTTCACGGAGATCAAGAGCAGCCGGAGATCAAGAGCAGCCGCCGCAGGGGAGGGATACCATGGTAAATAGGTTACCTATTTACCATGGTATCTCTCCCCTGGGTGCGTTGTGTTTTGGCGAGCACTAATGCAGGAAAGCAGCGGGCGGGATGGCGAGCTTGTCCTGCTGCTCCAACACAAGCTACCTTAAGAGCCGGTACGAAGCGGTCAATGGGTGAAGTTCGTCAGGAGTACTGCATAAAAAAACGAGTGTGTTGTCGTGGCAGTTGGTGATCAAAGAAATAAAACAAAATAAAATCAATAAATAATAATGTCATAGACTTAAAGTCACACCTTTGAAGTCATAATGCATTGCAAGTGTTATTAGGGAATGTTGTGATGTGTTTTCAAGCGCTTCACTGTGCTGCTCTGCAAGGTTTGGAGACAGCGGGTGCGTTCACGGAGATCAAGAGCAGCCGGCACAAAACACAACGCACCCAGGGGAGAGATACCATGGTAAATACGTTACCTATTTACCTATTTTTGTTTCGGCGAACGGTTTTGGTGAGCACTAATGCAGGAAAGCAACGGGCAGGATGGCGAGCTTGTCCTGCTGCTCCAACACAAGCTACCTTAAGAGCCGGTACGATGCGGGCAATGGGTGAATTTCGTCAGGAGTACTGCATAAAAAAACGAGTGTGTTGTCGTGGCAGTTGGTGATCAAAGAAATAAAACAAAATAAAATCAATAAATAATAATGTCATAGACTTAAAGTCATACCTTTGAAGTCATAATGCATTGCAAGTGTTATTAGGGAATGTTGTGCTGTGTTTTCAAGCGCTTCAAGCTCTTCAATGTGACAGCGGGTGCGTTCACGGAGATCAAGAGCAGCCGGAGATCAAGAGCAGCCGCCGCAGGGGATGGATACCATGGTAAATAGGTTACCTATTTATCATGGTATCTCTCCCCTGGGTGCGTTGTGTTTTGGTGAGCACTAATGCAGGAAAGCAGCGGACGGGATGGCGAGCTTGTCCTGCTGCTCCAACGCAAGTTACCTTAAGAGCCGGTACGATGCGGGCAATGGGTGAAGTTCGTCAGGAGTACTGCATAAAAAAACGAGTGTGTTGTCGTGGCAGTTGGTGATCAAAGAAATAAAACAAAATAAAATCAATAAATAATAATGTCATAGACTTAAAGTCATACCTTTGAAGTCATAATGCATTGCGAGTGTTATTAGGGTATGTTGTGCTGTGTTTTCAAGCGCTTCAATGTGCTGCTCTGCAAGGTTTGGAGACAGCGGGTGCGTTCACGGAGATCAAGAGCAGCCGGAGATCAAGAGCAGCCGCCGCAGGGGAGGGATACCATGGTAAATAGGTTACCTATTTACCATGGTATCTCTCCCCTGGGTGCGTTGTGTTTTGGCGAGCACTAATGCAGGAAAGCAGCGGGCGGGATGGCGAGCTTCTCCTGCTGCTCCAACACAAGCTACCTTAAGAGCCGGTACGAAGCGGTCAATGGGTGAAGTTCGTCAGGAGTACTGCATAAAAAAACGAGTGTGTTGTCGTGGCAGTTGGTGATCAAAGAAATAAAACAAAATAAAATCAATAAATAATAATGTCATAGACTTAAAGTCACACCTTTGAAGTCATAATGCATTGCAAGTGTTATTAGGGAATGTTGTGCTGTGTTTTCAAGCGCTTCACTGTGCTGCTCTGCAAGGTTTGGAGACAGCGGGTGCGTTCACGGAGATCAAGAGCAGCCGGCGCAAAACACAACGCACAGAGGGGAGAGATACCATGGTAAATAGGTTACCTATTTACCTATTTTTGTGTCGGCGAACGGTTTTGGTGAGCAGTAATGCAGGAAAGCAGCGGGCGGGATGGCGAGCTTGTCCTGCTGCTCCAACACAAGTTATCTTAAGAGCTGGTACGATGCGGGCAATGGGTGAAGTTCGTCAGGAGTACTGCATAAAAAAAACGAGTGTGTTGTCGTGGCAGTTGGTGATCAAAGAAATAAAACAAAATAAAATCAATAAATAATAATGTCATAGACTTAAAGTCATACCTTTGAAGTCATAATGAATTGCAAGTGTTATTAGGGAATGTTGTGCTGTGTTTTCAAGCGCTTCACTGTGCTGCTCTGCAAGGTTTGGAGACAGCTGGTGCGTTCACGGAGATCAAGAGCAGCCGGCGCAAAACACAACGCACCCAGGGGAGAGATACCATGGTAAATACGTTACCTATTTACCTATTTTTGTTTCGGCGAACGGTTTTGGTGAGCACTAATGCAGGAAAGCAACGGGCAGGATGGCGAGCTTGTCCTGCTGCTCCAACACAAGCTACCTTAAGAGCCGGTACGATGCGGGCAATGGGTGAATTTCGTCAGGAGTACTGCATAAAAAAACGAGTGTGTTGTCGTGGCAGTTGGTGATCAAAGAAATAAAACAAAATAAAATCAATAAATAATAATGTCATAGACTTAAAGTCATACCTTTGAAGTCATAATGCATTGCAAGTGTTATTAGGGAATGTTGTGCTGTGTTTTCAAGCGCTTCAAGCTCTTCAATGTGACAGCGGGTGCGTTCACGGAGATCAAGAGCAGCCGGAGATCAAGAGCAGCCGCCGCAGGGGATGGATACCATGGTAAATAGGTTACCTATTTATCATGGTATCTCTCCCCTGGGTGCGTTGTGTTTTGGTGAGCACTAATGCAGGAAAGCAGCGGACGGGATGGCGAGCTTGTCCTGCTGCTCCAACGCAAGTTACCTTAAGAGCCGGTACGATGCGGGCAATGGGTGAAGTTCGTCAGGAGTACTGCATAAAAAAACGAGTGTGTTGTCGTGGCAGTTGGTGATCAAAGAAATAAAACAAAATAAAATCAATAAATAATAATGTCATAGACTTAAAGTCATACCTTTGAAGTCATAATGCATTGCGAGTGTTATTAGGGTATGTTGTGCTGTGTTTTCAAGCGCTTCAATGTGCTGCTCTGCAAGGTTTGGAGACAGCGGGTGCGTTCACGGAGATCAAGAGCAGCCGGAGATCAAGAGCAGCCGCCGCAGGGGAGGGATACCATGGTAAATAGGTTACCTATTTACCATGGTATCTCTCCCCTGGGTGCGTTGTGTTTTGGCGAGCACTAATGCAGGAAAGCAGCGGGCGGGATGGCGAGCTTCTCCTGCTGCTCCAACACAAGCTACCTTAAGAGCCGGTACGAAGCGGTCAATGGGTGAAGTTCGTCAGGAGTACTGCATAAAAAAACGAGTGTGTTGTCGTGGCAGTTGGTGATCAAAGAAATAAAACAAAATAAAATCAATAAATAATAATGTCATAGACTTAAAGTCACACCTTTGAAGTCATAATGCATTGCAAGTGTTATTAGGGAATGTTGTGCTGTGTTTTCAAGCGCTTCACTGTGCTGCTCTGCAAGGTTTGGAGACAGCGGGTGCGTTCACGGAGATCAAGAGCAGCCGGCGCAAAACACAACGCACAGAGGGGAGAGATACCATGGTAAATAGGTTACCTATTTACCTATTTTTGTGTCGGCGAACGGTTTTGGTGAGCAGTAATGCAGGAAAGCAGCGGGCGGGATGGCGAGCTTGTCCTGCTGCTCCAACACAAGTTACCTTAAGAGCTGGTACGATGCGGGCAATGGGTGAAGTTCGTCAGGAGTACTGCATAAAAAAAACGAGTGTGTTGTCGTGGCAGTTGGTGATCAAAGAAATAAAACAAAATAAAATCAATAAATAATAATGTCATAGACTTAAAGTCATACCTTTGAAGTCATAATGAATTGCAAGTGTTATTAGGGAATGTTGTGCTGTGTTTTCAAGCGCTTCACTGTGCTGCTCTGCAAGGTTTGGAGACAGCTGGTGCGTTCACGGAGATCAAGAGCAGCCGGCGCAAAACACAACGCACCCAGGGGAGAGATACCATGGTAAATACGTTACCTATTTACCTATTTTTGTTTCGGCGAACGGTTTTGGTGAGCACTAATGCAGGAAAGCAACGGGCAGGATGGCGAGCTTGTCCTACTGCTCCAACACAAGCTACCTTAAGAGCCGGTACGATGCGGGCAATGGGTGAATTTCGTCAGGAGTACTGCATAAAAAAACGAGTGTGTTGTCGTGGCAGTTGGTGATCAAAGAAATAAAACAAAATAAAATCAATAAATAATAATGTCATAGACTTAAAGTCATACCTTTGAAGTCATAATGCATTGCAAGTGTTATTAGGGAATGTTGTGCTGTGTTTTCAAGCGCTTCAAGCTCTTCAATGTGACAGCGGGTGAGTTCACGGAGATCAAGAGCAGCCGGAGATCAAGAGCAGCCGCCGCAGGGGATGGATAACATGGTAAATAGGTTACCTATTTATCATGGTATCTCTCCCCTGGGTGCGTTGTGTTTTGGTGAGCACTAATGCAGGAAAGCAGCGGGCGGGATGGCGAGCTTGTCCTACTGCTCCAACGCAAGTTACCTTAAGAGCCGGTACGATGCGGGCAATGGGTGAAGTTCGTCAGGAGTGCTGCATAAAAAAACGAGTGTGTTGTCGTGGCAGTTGGTGATCAAAGAAATAAAACAAAATAAAATCAATAAATAATAATGTCATAGACTTAAAGTCATACCTTTGAAGTCATAATGCATTGCAAGTGTTATTAGGGTATGTTGTGCTGTGTTTTCAAGCGCTTCAATGTGCTGCTCTGCAAGGTTTGGAGACAGCGGGTGCGTTCACGGAGATCAAGAGCAGCCGGAGATCAAGAGCAGCCGCCGCAGGGGAGGGATACCATGGTAAATAGGTTACCTATTTACCATGGTATCTCTCCCCTGGGTGCGTTGTGTTTTGGCGAGCACTAATGCAGGAAAGCAGCGGGCGGGATGGCGAGCTTGTCCTGCTGCTCCAACACAAGCTACCTTAAGAGCCGGTACGAAGCGGTCAATGGGTGAAGTTCGTCAGGAGTACTGCATAAAAAAACGAGTGTGTTGTCGTGGCAGTTGGTGATCAAAGAAATAAAACAAAATAAAATCAATAAATAATAATGTCATAGACTTAAAGTCACACCTTTGAAGTCATAATGCATTGCAAGTGTTATTAGGGAATGTTGTGATGTGTTTTCAAGCGCTTCACTGTGCTGCTCTGCAAGGTTTGGAGACAGCGGGTGCGTTCACGGAGATCAAGAGCAGCCGGCACAAAACACAACGCACCCAGGGGAGAGATACCATGGTAAATACGTTACCTATTTACCTATTTTTGTTTCGGCGAACGGTTTTGGTGAGCAGTAATGCAGGAAAGCAGCGGGCGGGATGGCGAGCTTGTCCTGCTGCTCCAACACAAGTTACCTTAAGAGCTGGTACGATGCGGGCAATGGGTGAAGTTTGTCAGGAGTACTGCTTAAAAAAAAACGAGTGTGTTGTCGTGGCAGTTGGTGATCAAAGAAATAAAACAAAATAAAATCAATAAATAATAATGTCATAGACTTAAAGTCATACCTTTGAAGTCATAATGCATTGCAAGTGTTATTAGGGAATGTTGTGCTGTGTTTTCAAGCGCTTCAAGCGCTTCAATGTGACAGCGGGTGCGTTCACGGAGATCAACAGCAGCCGGAGATCAAGAGCAGCCGCCGCAGGGGAGGGATACCATGGTAAATAGGTTACCTATTTACCATGGTATCTCTCCCCTGGGTGCGTTGTGTTTTGGTGAGCACTAATGCAGGAAAGCAGCGGGCGGGATGGCGAGCTTGTCCTGCTGCTCCAACACAAGTTACCTTAAGAGCCGGTACTATGCGGTCAATGGGTGAAGTTCGTCAGGAGTACTGCATAAAAAAAAACGAGTGTGTTGTCGTGGCAGTTGGTGATCAAATAAATAAAACAAAATAAAATCAATAAATAATAATGTCATAGACTTAAAGTCATACCTTTGAAGTCATAATGCATTGCAAGTGTTCTTAGGAAATGTTGTGCTGTGTTTTCAAGCGTTTCAATGTGCTGCTCAGCAAGGTTTGGAGACAGCGGGTGCGCTCACGGAGATCAAGAGCAGCCGGCGCAAAACACAACGGACCCAGGGGAGAGATACCATGGTAAATAGGTTACCTATTTACCTATTTTTGTTTCGGCGAACGGTATTGGTGAGCACTAATGCAGGAAAGCAGCGGGCGGGATGGCGAGCTTGTCCTGCTGCTCCAACACAAGTTACCTTAAGAGCCGGTACGATGCGGGCAATGGGTGAAGTTCGTCAGGAGTACTGCATAAAAAAAACGAGTGTGTTGTCGTGGCAGTTGGTGATCAAAGAAATAAAACAAAATAAAATCAATAAATAATAATGTCATAGACTTAAAGTCATACATTTGAAGTCATAATGCATTGCAAGTATTATTAGGGAATGTTGTGCTGTGTTTTCAAGCGCTTCAAAGTGCTGCTCTGCAAGGTTTGGAGACAGCGGGTGCGTTCACGGAGATCAAGAGCAGCCGGAGATCAAGAGCAGCCGCCGCAGGGGAGGGATACCATGGTAAATAGGTTACCTATTTACCATGGTATCTCTCCCCTGGGTGCGTTGTGTTTTGGCGAGCACTAATGCAGGAAAGCAGCGGGCGGGATGGCGAGCTTGTCCTGCTGCTCCAACACAAGCTACCTTAAGAGCCGGTACGATGCGGTCAATGGGTGAAGTTCGTCAGGAGTACTGCATAAAAAAACGAGTGTGTTATCGTGGCAGTTGGTGATCAAAGAAATAAAACAAAATAAAATCAATAAATAATAATGTCATAGACTTAAAGTCATACCTTTGAAGTCATAATACATTTCAAGTGTTATTAGGGAATGTTGTGCTGTGTTTTCAAGCTCTTCAAGCGCTTCAATGTGACAGCGGGTGCGTTCACGGAGATCAAGAGCAGCCGGAGATCAAGAGCAGCCGCCGCAGGGGAGGGATACCATGGTAAATAGGTTACCTATTTACCATGGTATCTCTCCCCTGGGTGCGTTGTGTTTTGGCGAGCACTAATGCAGGAAAGCAGCAGGCGGGATGGCGAGCTTGTCCTGCTGCTCCAACACAAGCTACCTTAAGAGCCGGTACGATGCGGTCAATGGGTGAAGTTCGTCAGGAGTACTGCATAAAAAAAAAACGAGTGTGTTGTCGTGGCAGTTGGTGATCAAAGAAATAAAACAAAATAAAATCAATAAATAATAATGTCATAGACTTAAAGTCATACCTTTGAAGTCATAATGCATTGCAAGTGTTATTAGGTAATGTTGTGCTGTGTTTTCAAGCGCTTCAAGCGCTTCAATGTGACAGCGGGTGCGTTCACGGAGATCAACAGCAGCCGGAGATCAAGAGCAGCCGCCGCAGGGGAGGGATACCATGGTAAATAGGTTACCTATTTACCATGGTATCTCTCCCCTGGGTGCGTTGTGTTTTGGCGAGCACTAATGCAGGAAAGCAGCGGGCGGGATGGCGAGCTTGTCCTGCTGCTCCAACACAAGCTACCTTAAGAGCCGGTACGATGCGGTCAATGGGTGAAGTTCGTCAGGAGTACTGCATAAAAAAAAACGAGTGTGTTGTCGTGGCAGTTGGTGATTAAAGAAATAAAACAAAATAAAATCAATAAATAATAATGTCATAGACTTAAAGTCATACCTTTGAAGTCATAATGCATTGCAAGTGTTATTAGGGAATGTTGTGCTGTGTTTTCAAGCGCTTCAATGTGCTGCTCTGCAAGGTTTGGAGACAGCGGGTGCGCTCACGGAGATAAAGAGCAGCCGGCGCAAAACACAACGCACCCAGGGGAGAGATACCATGGTAAATAGGTTACCTATTTACCTATTTTTGTTTCGGCGAACGGTTTTGGTGAGCACTAATGCAGGAAAGCAGCGGGCGGGATGGCGAGCTTGTCCTGCTGCTCCAACACAAGCTACCTTAAGAGCCGGTACGATGCGGTCAATGGGTGAAGTTCGTCAGGAGTACTGCATAAAAAAACGAGTGTGTTATCGTGGCAGTTGGTGATCAAAGAAATAAAACAAAATAAAATCAATAAATAATAATGTCATAGACTTAAAGTCATACCTTTGAAGTCATAATGCATTGCAAGTGTTATTAGGGAATGTTGTGCTGTGTTTTCAAGCGCTTCAATGTGCTGCTCTGCAAGGTTTGGAGACAGCGGGTGCGCTCACAGAGATCAAGAGCAGCCGGCGCAAAACACAACGCACCCAGGGGAGAGATACCATGGTAAATAGGTTACCTATTTACCTATTTTTGTTTCGGTGAACGGTTTTGGTGAGCACTAATGCAGGAAAGCAGAGGGCGGGATGGCGAGCTTGTCCTGCTGCTCCAACACAAGCTACCTTAAGAGCCGGTACGATGCGGTCAATTAGTGAAGTTCGTCAGGAGTACTGCATAAAAAAACGAGTGTGTTGTCGTGGCAGTTGGTGATCAAAGAAATAAAACAAAATAAAATCAATAAATAATAATGTCATAGACTTAAAGTCATACCTTTGAAGTCATAATGCATTGCAAGTGTTATTAGGGAATGTTGTGCTGTGTTTTCAAGCGCTTCAAGCGCTTCAATGTGACAGCGGGTGCGTTCACGGAGATCAACAGCAGCCGGAGATCAAGAGCAGCCGCCGCAGGGGAGGGATACCATGGTAAATAGGTTACCTATTTACCATGGTATCTCTCCCCTGGGTGCGTTGTGTTTTGGTGAGCACTAATGCAGGAAAGCAGCGGGCGGGATGGCGAGCTTGTCCTGCTGCTAAAACACAAGCTACCTTAAGAGCCGGTACGATGCGGGCAATGGGTGAAGTTCTTCAGGAGTACTGCATAAAAAAAACGAGTGTGTTGTCGTGGCAGTTGGTGATCAAAGAAATAAAACAAAATAAAATCAATAAATAATAATGTCATAGACTTAAAGTCATACCTTTGAAGTCATAATGCATTGCAAGTGTTATTAGGGAATGTTGTGCTGTGTTTTCAAGCGCTTCACTGTGCTGCTCTGCAAGGTTTGGAGACAGCGGGTGCGTTCAGGGAGATCAGGAGCAGCCGGCGCAAAACACAACGCACCCAGGGGAGAGATACCATGGTAAATAGGTTACCTATTTACCTATTTTTGTTTCGGCGAACGGTTTTGGTGAGCAGTAATGCAGGAAAGCAGCGGGCGGGATGGCGAGCTTGTCCTGCTGCTCCAACACAAGTTACCTTAAGAGCCGGTACGATGCGGGCAATGGGTGAAGTTCGTCAGGAGTACTGCATAAAAAAAACGTGTGTTTCGTGGCAGTTGGTGATCAAAGAAATAAAACAAAATAAAATCAATAAATAATAATGTCATAGACTTAAAGTCATACCTTTGAAGTCATAATGCATTGCAAGTGTTATTAGGTAATGTTGTGCTGTGTTTTCAAGCGCTTCAAGCGCTTCAATGTGACAGCGGGTGCGTTCACGGAGATCAACAGCAGCCGGAGATCAAGAGCAGCCGCCGCAGGGGAGGGATACCATGGGTTACCTCTCCCCTGGGTGCGTTGTGTTTTGGTGAGCACTAATGCAGGAAAGCAGCGGGCGGGATGGCGAGCTTGTCCTGCTGCTCCAACACAAGTTACCTTAAGAGCCGGTACGATGCGGGCAATGGGTGAAGTTCGTCAGGAGTACTGCATAAAAAAAACGAGTGTGTTGTCGTGGCAGTTGGTGATCAAAGAAATAAAACAAAATAAAATCAATAAATAATAATGTCATAGACTTAAAGTCATACATTTGAAGTCATAATGCATTGCAAGTATTATTAGGGAATGTTGTGCTGTGTTTTCAAGCGCTTCAAAGTGCTGCTCTGCAAGGTTTGGAGACAGCGGGTGCGTTCACGGAGATCAAGAGCAGCCGGAGATCAAGAGCAGCCGCCGCAGGGGAGGGATACCATGGTAAATAGGTTACCTATTTACCATGGTATCTCTCCCCTGGGTGCGTTGTGTTTTGGCGAGCACTAATGCAGGAAAGCAGCGGGCGGGATGGCGAGCTTGTCCTGCTGCTCCAACACAAGTTACCTTAAGAGCCGGTACGATGCGGGCAATGGGTGAAGTTCGTCAGGAGTACTGCATAAAAAAAACGTGTGTTTCGTGGCAGTTGGTGATCAAAGAAATAAAACAAAATAAAATCAATAAATAATAATGTCATAGACTTAAAGTCATACCTTTGAAGTCATAATGCATTGCAAGTGTTATTAGGTAATGTTGTGCTGTGTTTTCAAGCGCTTCAAGCGCTTCAATGTGACAGCGGGTGCGTTCACGGAGATCAACAGCAGCCGGAGATCAAGAGCAGCCGCCGCAGGGGAGGGATACCATGGGTTACCTCTCCCCTGGGTGCGTTGTGTTTTGGTGAGCACTAATGCAGGAAAGCAGCGGGCGGGATGGCGAGCTTGTCCTGCTGCTCCAACACAAGTTACCTTAAGAGCCGGTACGATGCGGGCAATGGGTGAAGTTCGTCAGGAGTACTGCATAAAAAAAACGAGTGTGTTGTCGTGGCAGTTGGTGATCAAAGAAATAAAACAAAATAAAATCAATAAATAATAATGTCATAGACTTAAAGTCATACATTTGAAGTCATAATGCATTGCAAGTATTATTAGGGAATGTTGTGCTGTGTTTTCAAGCGCTTCAAAGTGCTGCTCTGCAAGGTTTGGAGACAGCGGGTGCGTTCACGGAGATCAAGAGCAGCCGGAGATCAAGAGCAGCCGCCGCAGGGGAGGGATACCATGGTAAATAGGTTACCTATTTACCATGGTATCTCTCCCCTGGGTGCGTTGTGTTTTGGCGAGCACTAATGCAGGAAAGCAGCGGGCGGGATGGCGAGCTTGTCCTGCTGCTCCAACACAAGCTACCTTAAGAGCCGGTACGATGCGGTCAATGGGTGAAGTTCGTCAGGAGTACTGCATAAAAAAACGAGTGTGTTATCGTGGCAGTTGGTGATCAAAGAAATAAAACAAAATAAAATCAATAAATAATAATGTCATAGACTTAAAGTCATACCTTTGAAGTCATAATGCATTGCAAGTGTTATTAGGGAATGTTGTGCTGTGTTTTCAAGCGCTTCAAGCGCTTCAATGTGACAGCGGGTGCGTTCACGGAGATCAACAGCAGCCGGAGATCAAGAGCAGCCGCCGCAGGGGAGGGATACCATGGTAAATAGGTTACCTATTTACAATGGTATCTCTCCCCTGGGTGCGTTGTGTTTTGGTGAGCACTAATGCAGGAAAGCAGCGGGCGGGATGGCGAGCTTGTCCTGCTGCTCCAACACAAGCTACCTTAAGAGTCGGTACGATGCGGTCAATGGGTGATGTTCGTCAGGAGTACTGCATAAAAAAACGAGTGTGTTGTCGTGGCAGTTGGTGATCAAAGAAATAAAAGAAAATAAAATCAATAAATAATAATGTCATAGACTTAAAGTCATACCTTTGAAGTCATAATGCATTGCAAGTGTTATTAGGGAATGTTGTGCTGTGTTTTCAAGCGCTTCACTGTGCTGCTCTGCAAGGTTTGGAGACAGCGGGTGCGTTCAGGGAGATCAGGAGCAGCCGGCGCAAAACACAACGCACCCAGGGGAGAGATACCATGGTAAATAGGTTACCTATTTACCTATTTTTGTTTCGGCGAACGGTTTTGGTGAGCAGTAATGCAGGAAAGCAGCGGGCGGGATGGCGAGCTTGTCCTGCTGCTCCAACACAAGTTACCTTAAGAGCCGGTACGATGCGGGCAATGGGTGAAGTTCGTCAGGAGTACTGCATAAAAAAAACGTGTGTTTCGTGGCAGTTGGTGATCAAAGAAATAAAACAAAATAAAATCAATAAATAATAATGTCATAGACTTAAAGTCATACCTTTGAAGTCATAATGCATTGCAAGTGTTATTAGGTAATGTTGTGCTGTGTTTTCAAGCGCTTCAAGCGCTTCAATGTGACAGCGGGTGCGTTCACGGAGATCAACAGCAGCCGGAGATCAAGAGCAGCCGCCGCAGGGGAGGGATACCATGGGTTACCTCTCCCCTGGGTGCGTTGTGTTTTGGTGAGCACTAATGCAGGAAAGCAGCGGGCGGGATGGCGAGCTTGTCCTGCTGCTCCAACACAAGTTACCTTAAGAGCCGGTACGATGCGGGCAATGGGTGAAGTTCGTCAGGAGTACTGCATAAAAAAAACGAGTGTGTTGTCGTGGCAGTTGGTGATCAAAGAAATAAAACAAAATAAAATCAATAAATAATAATGTCATAGACTTAAAGTCATACATTTGAAGTCATAATGCATTGCAAGTATTATTAGGGAATGTTGTGCTGTGTTTTCAAGCGCTTCAAAGTGCTGCTCTGCAAGGTTTGGAGACAGCGGGTGCGCTCACGGAGATCAAGAGCAGCCGGCGCAAAACACATCGCACCCAGGGGAGAGATACCATGGTAAATAGGTTACCTATTTACCTATTTTTGTTTCGGCGAACGGTTTTGGTGAGCACTAATGCAGGAAAGCAGCGGGCGGGATGGCGAGCTTGTCCTGCTGCTCCAACACAAGCTACCTTAAGAGCCGGTACGATGCGGTCAATGGGTGAAGTTCGTCAGGAGTACTGCATAAAAAAACGAGTGTGTTATCGTGGCAGTTGGTGATCAAAGAAATAAAACAAAATAAAATCAATAAATAATAATGTCATAGACTTAAAGTCATACCTTTGAAGTCATAATGCATTGCAAGTGTTATTAGGGAATGTTGTGCTGTGTTTTCAAGCGCTTCAAGTGCTTCAATGTGACAGCGGGTGCGTTCACGGAGATCAACACCAGCCGGTGATCAAGAGCAGCCGCCGCAGGGGAGGGATACCATGGTAAATAGGTTACCTATTTACCATGGTATCTCTCCCCTGGGTGCGTTGTGTTTTGGTGAGCACTAATGCAGGAAAGCAGCGGGCGGGATGGTGAGCTTGTCCTGCTGCTCCAAAACAAGTTACCTTAGAGCCGGTACGATGCGGTCAATGGGTGAAGTTCGTCAGGAGTACTGCATAAAAAAAACGAGTGTGTTGTCGTGGCAGTTGGTGATCAAAGAAATAAAACAAAATAAAATCAATAAATAATAATGTCATAGACTTAAAGTCATACCTTTGAAGTCATAATGCATTGCAAGTGTTATTAGGGAATGTTGTGCTGTGTTTTCAAGCGCTTCAAGCGCTTCAATGTGACAGCGGGTGCGTTCACGGAGATCAACAGCAGCCGGAGATCAAGAGCAGCCGCCGCAGGGGAGGGATACCATGGTAAATAGGTTACCTATTTACCATGGTATCTCTCCCCTGGGTGCGTTGTATTTTGGTGAGCACTAATGCAGGAAAGCAGCGGGCGGGATGGCGAGCTTGTCCTGCTGCTCCAACACAAGCTACCTTAAGAGCCGGTACGATGCGGTCAATGGGTGAAGTTCGTCAGGAGTACTGCATAAAAAAACGAGTGTGTTGTCGTGGCAGTTGGTGATCAAAGAAATAAAACAAAATAAAATCAATAAATAATAATGTCATAGACTTAAAGTCATACCTTTGAAGTCATAATGCATTGCAAGTGTTATTAGGGAATGTTGTGCTGTGTTTTCAAGCGCTTCAAGCGCTTCAATGTGACAGCGGGTGCGTTCACGGAGATCAACAGCAGCCGGAGATCAAGAGCAGCCGCCGCAGGGGAGGGATACCATGGTAAATAGGTTACCTATTTACCATGGTATCTCTCCCCTGGGTGCGTTGTGTTTTGGCGAGCACTAATGCAGGAAAGCAGCGGGCGGGATGGCGAGCTTGTCCTGCTGCTCCAACACAAGCTACCTTAAGAGCCGGTACGATGCGGTCAATGGGTGAAGTTCGTCAGGAGTACTGCATAAAAAAAAACGAGTGTGTTGTCGTGGCAGTTGGTGATTAAAGAAATAAAACAAAATAAAATCAATAAATAATAATGTCATAGACTTAAAGTCATACCTTTGAAGTCATAATGCATTGCAAGTGTTATTAGGGAATGTTGTGCTGTGTTTTCAAGCGCTTCAATGTGCTGCTCTGCAAGGTTTGGAGACAGCGGGTGCGCTCACGGAGATCAAGAGCAGCCGGCGCAAAACACAACGCACCCAGGGGAGAGATACCATGGTAAATAGGTTACCTATTTACCTATTTTTGTTTCGGCGAACGGTTTTGGTGAGCACTAATGCAGGAAAGCAGCGGGCGGGATGGCGAGCTTGTCCTGCTGCTCCAACACAAGCTACCTTAAGAGCCGGTACGATGCGGTCAATGGGTGAAGTTCGTCAGGAGTACTGCATAAAAAAACGAGTGTGTTATCGTGGCAGTTGGTGATCAAAGAAATAAAACAAAATAAAATCAATAAATAATAATGTCATAGACTTAAAGTCATACCTTTGAAGTCATAATGCATTGCAAGTGTTATTAGGGAATGTTGTGCTGTGTTTTCAAGCGCTTCAAGAGCTTCAATGTGACAGCGGGTGCGTTCACGGAGATCAACAGCAGCCGGTGATCAAGAGCAGCCGCCGCAGGGGAGGGATACCATGGTAAATAGGTTAACTATTTACCATGGTATCTCTCCCCTGGGTGCGTTGTGTTTTGGTGAGCACTAATGCAGGAAAGCAGCGGGCGGGATGGTGAGCTTGTCCTGCTGCTCCAAGACAAGTTACCTTAGAGCCGGTACGATGCGGTCAATGGGTGAAGTTCGTCAGGAGTACTGCATAAAAAAAACGAGTGTGTTGTCGTGGCAGTTGGTGATCAAAGAAATAAAACAAAATAAAATCAATAAATAATAATGTCATAGACTTAAAGTCATACCTTTGAAGTCATAATGCATTGCAAGTGTTATTAGGGAATGTTGTGCTGTGTTTTTAAGCGCTTCAATGTGCTGCTCTGCAAGGTTTGGAGACAGCGGGTGCGCTCACAGAGATCAAGAGCAGCCGGCGCAAAACACAACGCACCCAGGGGAGAGATACCATGGTAAATAGGTTACCTATTTACCTATTTTTGTTTCGGTGAACGGTTTTGGTGAGCACTAATGCAGGAAAGCAGAGGGCGGGATGGCGAGCTTGTCCTGCTGCTCCAACACAAGCTACCTTAAGAGCCGGTACGATGCGGTCAATTAGTGAAGTTCGTCAGGAGTACTGCATAAAAAAACGAGTGTGTTGTCGTGGCAGTTGGTGATCAAAGAAATAAAACAAAATAAAATCAATAAATAATAATGTCATAGACTTAAAGTCATACCTTTGAAGTCATAATGCATTGCAAGTGTTATTAGGGAATGTTGTGCTGTGTTTTCAAGCGCTTCAAGCGCTTCAATGTGACAGCGGGTGCGTTCACGGAGATCAACAGCAGCCGGAGATCAAGAGCAGCCGCCGCAGGGGAGGGATACCATGGTAAATAGGTTACCTATTTACCATGGTATCTCTCCCCTGGGTGCGTTGTGTTTTGGTGAGCACTAATGCAGGAAAGCAGCGGGCGGGATGGCGAGCTTGTCCTGCTGCTAAAACACAAGCTACCTTAAGAGCCGGTACGATGCGGGCAATGGGTGAAGTTCGTCAGGAGTACTGCATAAAAAAAACGAGTGTGTTGTCGTGGCAGTTGGTGATCAAAGAAATAAAACAAAATAAAATCAATAAATAATAATGTCATAGACTTAAAGTCATACCTTTGAAGTCATAATGCATTGCAAGTGTTATTAGGGAATGTTGTGCTGTGTTTTCAAGCGCTTCACTGTGCTGCTCTGCAAGGTTTGGAGACAGCGGGTGCGTTCAGGGAGATCAGGAGCAGCCGGCGCAAAACACAACGCACCCAGGGGAGAGATACCATGGTAAATAGGTTACCTATTTACCTATTTTTGTTTCGGCGAACGGTTTTGGTGAGCAGTAATGCAGGAAAGCAGCGGGCGGGATGGCGAGCTTGTCCTGCTGCTCCAACACAAGTTACCTTAAGAGCCGGTACGATGCGGGCAATGGGTGAAGTTCGTCAGGAGTACTGCATAAAAAAAACGTGTGTTTCGTGGCAGTTGGTGATCAAAGAAATAAAACAAAATAAAATCAATAAATAATAATGTCATAGACTTAAAGTCATACCTTTGAAGTCATAATGCATTGCAAGTGTTATTAGGTAATGTTGTGCTGTGTTTTCAAGCGCTTCAAGCGCTTCAATGTGACAGCGGGTGCGTTCACGGAGATCAACAGCAGCCGGAGATCAAGAGCAGCCGCCGCAGGGGAGGGATACCATGGGTTACCTCTCCCCTGGGTGCGTTGTGTTTTGGTGAGCACTAATGCAGGAAAGCAGCGGGCGGGATGGCGAGCTTGTCCTGCTGCTCCAACACAAGCTACCTTAAGAGCCGGTACGATGCGGTCAATGGGTGAAGTTCGTCAGGAGTACTGCATAAAAAAAACGAGTGTGGTGTCGTGGCAGTTGGTGATCAAAGAAATAAAACAAAATAAAATCAATAAATAATAATGTCATAGACTTAAAGTCATACCTTTGAAGTCATAATGCATTGCAAGTGTTATTAGGGAATGTTGTGCTGTGTTTTCAAGCGCTTCACTGTGCTGCTCTGCAAGGTTTGGAGACAGCGGGTGCGTTCACGGAGATCAAGAGCAGCCGGCGCAAAACACAACGCACCCAGGGGAGAGATACCATGGTAAATAGGTTACCTATTTACCTATTTTTGTTTCGGCGAACGGTTTTGGTGAGCAGTAATGCAGGAAAGCAGCGGGCGGGATGGCGAGCTTGTCCTGCTGCTCCAACACAAGCTACCTTAAGAGCCGGTACGATGCGGGCAATGGGTGAAGTTCGTCAGGAGTACTGCATAAAAAAAACGAGTGTGTTGTCGTGGCAGTTGGTGATCAAAGAAATAAAACAAAATAAAATCAATAAATTATAATGTCATAGACTTAAAGTCATACCTTTGAAGTCATAATGCATTGCAAGTGTTATTAGGTAATGTTGTGCTGTGTTTTCAAGCGCTTCAAGCGCTTCAATGTGACAGCGGGTGCGTTCACGGAGATCAACAGCAGCCGGAGATCAAGAGCAGCCGCCGCAGGGGAGGGATACCATGGTAAATAGGTTACCTATTTACCATGGTATCTCTCCCCTGGGTGCGTTGTGTTTTGGTGAGCACTAATGCAGGAAAGCAGCGGGCGGGATGGCGAGCTTGTCCTGCTGCTAAAACACAAGCTACCTTAAGAGCCGGTACGATGCGGGCAATGGGTGAAGTTCGTCAGGAGTACTGCATAAAAAAAACGAGTGTGTTGTCGTGGCAGTTGGTGATCAAAGAAATAAAACAAAATAAAATCAATAAATAATAATGTCATAGACTTAAAGTCATACCTTTGAAGTCATAATGCATTGCAAGTGTTATTAGGGAATGTTGTGCTGTGTTTTCAAGCGCTTCACTGTGCTGCTCTGCAAGGTTTGGAGACAGCGGGTGCGTTCAGGGAGATCAGGAGCAGCCGGCGCAAAACACAACGCACCCAGGGGAGAGATACCATGGTAAATAGGTTACCTATTTACCTATTTTTGTTTCGGCGAACGGTTTTGGTGAGCAGTAATGCAGGAAAGCAGCGGGCGGGATGGCGAGCTTGTCCTGCTGCTCCAACACAAGTTACCTTAAGAGCCGGTACGATGCGGGCAATGGGTGAAGTTCGTCAGGAGTACTGCATAAAAAAAACGTGTGTTTCGTGGCAGTTGGTGATCAAAGAAATAAAACAAAATAAAATCAATAAATAATAATGTCATAGACTTAAAGTCATACCTTTGAAGTCATAATGCATTGCAAGTGTTATTAGGTAATGTTGTGCTGTGTTTTCAAGCGCTTCAAGCGCTTCAATGTGACAGCGGGTGCGTTCACGGAGATCAACAGCAGCCGGAGATCAAGAGCAGCCGCCGCAGGGGAGGGATACCATGGGTTACCTCTCCCCTGGGTGCGTTGTGTTTTGGTGAGCACTAATGCAGGAAAGCAGCGGGCGGGATGGCGAGCTTGTCCTGCTGCTCCAACACAAGCTACCTTAAGAGCCGGTACGATGCGGTCAATGGGTGAAGTTCGTCAGGAGTACTGCATAAAAAAAACGAGTGTGGTGTCGTGGCAGTTGGTGATCAAAGAAATAAAACAAAATAAAATCAATAAATAATAATGTCATAGACTTAAAGTCATACCTTTGAAGTCATAATGCATTGCAAGTGTTATTAGGGAATGTTGTGCTGTGTTTTCAAGCGCTTCACTGTGCTGCTCTGCAAGGTTTGGAGACAGCGGGTGCGTTCACGGAGATCAAGAGCAGCCGGCGCAAAACACAACGCACCCAGGGGAGAGATACCATGGTAAATAGGTTACCTATTTACCTATTTTTGTTTCGGCGAACGGTTTTGGTGAGCAGTAATGCAGGAAAGCAGCGGGCGGGATGGCGAGCTTGTCCTGCTGCTCCAACACAAGCTACCTTAAGAGCCGGTACGATGCGGGCAATGGGTGAAGTTCGTCAGGAGTACTGCATAAAAAAAACGAGTGTGTTGTCGTGGCAGTTGGTGATCAAAGAAATAAAACAAAATAAAATCAATAAATAATAATGTCATAGACTTAAAGTCATACCTTTGAAGTCATAATGCATTGCAAGTGTTATTAGGTAATGTTGTGCTGTGTTTTCAAGCGCTTCAAGCGCTTCAATGTGACAGCGGGTGCGTTCACGGAGATCAACAGCAGCCGGAGATCAAGAGCAGCCGCCACAGGGGAGGGATACCATGGGTTACCTCTCCCCTGGGTGCGTTGTGTTTTGGTGAGCACTAATGCAGGAAAGCAGCGGGCGGGATGGCGAGCTTGTCCTGCTGCTCCAACACAAGCTACCTCAAGAGCCGGTACGATGCGGTCAATGGGTGAAGTTCGTCAGGAGTACTGCATAAAAAAACGAGTGTGTTGTCGTTGCAGTTGGTGATCAAAGAAATAAAACAAAATAAAATCAATAAATAATAATGTCATAGACTTAAAGTCATACCTTTGAAGTCATAATGCATTGCAAGTGTTATTAGGGAATGTTGTGCTGTGTTTTCAAGCGCTTCAAGCGCTTCAATGTGACAGCGGGTGCGTTCACGGAGATTAACAGCAGCCGGAGATCAAGAGCAGCCGCCCCAGGGGAGGGATACCATGGTAAATAGGTTACCTATTTACCATGGTATCTCTCCCCTGGGTGCGTTGTGTTTTGGTGAGCACTAATGCAGGAAAGCAGCGGGCGGGATGGCGAGCTTGTCCTGCTGCTAAAACACAAGCTACCTTAAGAGCCGGTACGATGCGGGCAATGGGTGAAGTTCGTCAGGAGTACTGCATAAAAAAAACGAGTGTGTTGTCGTGGCAGTTGGTGATCAAAGAAATAAAACAAAATAAAATCAATAAATAATAATGTCATAGACTTAAAGTCATACCTTTGAAGTCATAATGCATTGCAAGTGTTATTAGGGAATGTTGTGCTGTGTTTTCAAGCGCTTCACTGTGCTGCTCTGCAAGGTTTGGAGACAGCGGGTGCGTTCAGGGAGATCAGGAGCAGCCGGCGCAAAACACAACGCACCCAGGGGAGAGATACCATGGTAAATAGGTTACCTATTTACCTATTTTTGTTTCGGCGAACGGTTTTGGTGAGCAGTAATGCAGGAAAGCAGCGGGCGGGATGGCGAGCTTGTCCTGCTGCTCCAACACAAGTTACCTTAAGAGCCGGTACGATGCGGGCAATGGGTGAAGTTCGTCAGGAGTACTGCATAAAAAAAACGTGTGTTTCGTGGCAGTTGGTGATCAAAGAAATAAAACAAAATAAAATCAATAAATAATAATGTCATAGACTTAAAGTCATACCTTTGAAGTCATAATGCATTGCAAGTGTTATTAGGTAATGTTGTGCTGTGTTTTCAAGCGCTTCAAGCGCTTCAATGTGACAGCGGGTGCGTTCACGGAGATCAACAGCAGCCGGAGATCAAGAGCAGCCGCCGCAGGGGAGGGATACCATGGGTTACCTCTCCCCTGGGTGCGTTGTGTTTTGGTGAGCACTAATGCAGGAAAGCAGCGGGCGGGATGGCGAGCTTGTCCTGCTGCTCCAACACAAGCTACCTTAAGAGCCGGTACGATGCGGTCAATGGGTGAAGTTCGTCAGGAGTACTGCATAAAAAAAACGAGTGTGGTGTCGTGGCAGTTGGTGATCAAAGAAATAAAACAAAATAAAATCAATAAATAATAATGTCATAGACTTAAAGTCATACCTTTGAAGTCATAATGCATTGCAAGTGTTATTAGGGAATGTTGTGCTGTGTTTTCAAGCGCTTCACTGTGCTGCTCTGCAAGGTTTGGAGACAGCGGGTGCGTTCACGGAGATCAAGAGCAGCCGGCGCAAAACACAACGCACCCAGGGGAGAGATACCATGGTAAATAGGTTACCTATTTACGTATTTTTGTTTCGGCGAACGGTTTTGGTGAGCAGTAATGCAGGAAAGCAGCGGGCGGGATGGCGAGCTTGTCCTGCTGCTCCAACACAAGCTACCTTAAGAGCCGGTACGATGCGGGCAATGGGTGAAGTTCGTCAGGAGTACTGCATAAAAAAAACGAGTGTGTTGTCGTGGCAGTTGGTGATCAAAGAAATAAAACAAAATAAAATCAATAAATAATAATGTCATAGACTTAAAGTCATACCTTTGAAGTCATAATGCATTGCAAGTGTTATTAGGTAATGTTGTGCTGTGTTTTCAAGCGCTTCAAGCGCTTCAATGTGACAGCGGGTGCGTTCACGGAGATCAACAGCAGCCGGAGATCAAGAGCAGCCGCCACAGGGGAGGGATACCATGGGTTACCTCTCCCCTGGGTGCGTTGTGTTTTGGTGAGCACTAATGCAGGAAAGCAGCGGGCGGGATGGCGAGCTTGTCCTGCTGCTCCAACACAAGCTACCTCAAGAGCCGGTACGATGCGGTCAATGGGTGAAGTTCGTCAGGAGTACTGCATAAAAAAACGAGTGTGTTGTCGTGGCAGTTGGTGATCAAAGAAATAAAACAAAATAAAATCAATAAATAATAATGTCATAGACTTAAAGTCATACCTTTGAAGTCATAATGCATTGCAAGTGTTATTAGGGAATGTTGTGCTGTGTTTTCAAGCGCTTCAAGCGCTTCAATGTGACAGCGGGTGCGTTCACGGAGATCAACAGCAGCCGGAGATCAAGAGCAGCCGCCGCAGGGGAGGGATACCATGGTAAATAGGTTACCTATTTACCATGGTATCTCTCCCCTGGGTGCGTTGTGTTTTGGTGAGCACTAATGCAGGAAAGCAGCGGGCGGGATGGCGAGCTTGTCCTGCTGCTCCAACACAAGCTACCTTAAGAGCCGGTACGATGCGGTCAATGGGTGAAGTTCGTCAGGAGTACTGCATAAAAAAAAAAACGAGTGTGTTGTCGTGGCAGTTGGTGATCAAAGAAATAAAACAAAATAAAATCAATAAATAATAATGTCATAGACTTAAAGTCATACCTTTGAAGTCATAATGCATTGCAAGTGTTATTAGGTAATGTTGTGCTGTGTTTTCAAGCGCTTCAAGCGCTTCAATGTGACAGCGGGTGCGTTCACGGAGATCAACAGCAGCCGGAGATCAAGAGCAGCCGCCGCAGGGGAGGGATACCATGGGTTACCTCTCCCCTGGGTGCGTTGTGTTTTGGTGAGCACTAATGCAGGAAAGCAGCGGGCGGGATGGCGAGCTTGTCCTGCTGCTCCAACACAAGCTACCTTAAGAGCCGGTACGATGCGGTCAATGGGTGAAGTTCGTCAGGAGTACTGCATAAAAAAAACGAGTGTGGTGTCGTGGCAGTTGGTGATCAAAGAAATAAAACAAAATAAAATCAATAAATAATAATGTCATAGACTTAAAGTCATACCTTTGAAGTCATAATGCATTGCAAGTGTTATTAGGGAATGTTGTGCTGTGTTTTCAAGCGCTTCAAGCGCTTCAATGTGACAGCGGGTGCGTTCACGGAGATCAACAGCAGCCGGAGATCAAGAGCAGCCGCCGCAGGGGAGGGATACCATGGTAAATAGGTTACCTATTTACCATGGTATCTCTCCCCTGGGTGCGTTGTGTTTTGGTGAGCACTAATGCAGGAAAGCAGCGGGCGGGATGGCGAGCTTGTCCTGCTGCTCCAACACAAGCTACCTTAAGAGCCGGTACGATGCGGTCAATGGGTGAAGTTCGTCAGGAGTACTGCATAAAAAAAAAAAACGAGTGTGTTGTCGTGGCAGTTGGTGATCAAAGAAATAAAACAAAATAAAATCAATAAATAATAATGTCATAGACTTAAAGTCATACCTTTGAAGTCATAATGCATTGCAAGTGTTATTAGGTAATGTTGTGCTGTGTTTTCAAGCGCTTCAAGCGCTTCAATGTGACAGCGGGTGCGTTCACGGAGATCAACAGCAGCCGGAGATCAAGAGCAGCCGCCGCAGGGGAGGGATACCATGGGTTACCTCTCCCCTGGGTGCGTTGTGTTTTGGTGAGCACTAATGCAGGAAAGCAGCGGGCGGGATGGCGAGCTTGTCCTGCTGCTCCAACACAAGCTACCTTAAGAGCCGGTACGATGCGGTCAATGGGTGAAGTTCGTCAGGAGTACTGCATAAAAAAAAACGAGTGTGGTGTCGTGGCAGTTGGTGATCAAAGAAATAAAACAAAATAAAATCAATAAATAATAATGTCATAGACTTAAAGTCATACCTTTGAAGTCATAATGCATTGCAAGTGTTATTAGGTAATGTTGTGCTGTGTTTTCAAGCGCTTCAAGCGCTTCAATGTGACAGCGGGTGCGTTCACGGAGATCAACAGCAGCCGGAGATCAAGAGCAGCCGCCACAGGGGAGGGATACCATGGGTTACCTCTCCCCTGGGTGCGTTGTGTTTTGGTGAGCACTAATGCAGGAAAGCAGCGGGCGGGATGGCGAGCTTGTCCTGCTGCTCCAACACAAGCTACCTCAAGAGCCGGTACGATGCGGTCAATGGGTGAAGTTCGTCAGGAGTACTGCATAAAAAAACGAGTGTGTTGTCGTGGCAGTTGGTGATCAAAGAAATAAAACAAAATAAAATCAATAAATAATAATGTCATAGACTTAAAGTCATACCTTTGAAGTCATAATGCATTGCAAGTGTTATTAGGGAATGTTGTGCTGTGTTTTCAAGCGCTTCAAGCGCTTCAATGTGACAGCGGGTGCGTTCACGGAGATCAACAGCAGCCGGAGATCAAGAGCAGCCGCCGCAGGGGAGGGATACCATGGTAAATAGGTTACCTATTTACCATGGTATCTCTCCCCTGGGTGCGTTGTGTTTTGGTGAGCACTAATGCAGGAAAGCAGCGGGCGGGATGGCGAGCTTGTCCTGCTGCTCCAACACAAGCTACCTTAAGAGCCGGTACGATGCGGTCAATGGGTGAAGTTCGTCAGGAGTACTGCATAAAAAAAAAAAACGAGTGTGTTGTCGTGGCAGTTGGTGATCAAAGAAATAAAACAAAATAAAATCAATAAATAATAATGTCATAGACTTAAAGTCATACCTTTGAAGTCATAATGCATTGCAAGTGTTATTAGGTAATGTTGTGCTGTGTTTTCAAGCGCTTCAAGCGCTTCAATGTGACAGCGGGTGCGTTCACGGAGATCAACAGCAGCCGGAGATCAAGAGCAGCCGCCGCAGGGGAGGGATACCATGGGTTACCTCTCCCCTGGGTGCGTTGTGTTTTGGTGAGCACTAATGCAGGAAAAGCAGCGGGCGGGATGGCGAGCTTGTCCTGCTGCTCCAACACAAGCTACCTTAAGAGCCGGTACGATGCGGTCAATGGGTGAAGTTCGTCAGGAGTACTGCATAAAAAAAACGAGTGTGGTGTCGTGGCAGTTGGTGATCAAAGAAATAAAACAAAATAAAATCAATAAATAATAATGTCATAGACTTAAAGTCATACCTTTGAAGTCATAATGCATTGCAAGTGTTATTAGGGAATGTTGTGCTGTGTTTTCAAGCGCTTCAAGCGCTTCAATGTGACAGCGGGTGCGTTCACGGAGATCAACAGCAGCCGGAGATCAAGAGCAGCCGCCGCAGGGGAGGGATACCATGGTAAATAGGTTACCTATTTACCATGGTATCTCTCCCCTGGGTGCGTTGTGTTTTGGTGAGCACTAATGCAGGAAAGCAGCGGGCGGGATGGCGAGCTTGTCCTGCTGCTCCAACACAAGCTACCTTAAGAGCCGGTACGATGCGGTCAATGGGTGAAGTTCGTCAGGAGTACTGCATAAAAAAAAAAACGAGTGTGTTGTCGTGGCAGTTGGTGATCAAAGAAATAAAACAAAATAAAATCAATAAATAATAATGTCATAGACTTAAAGTCATACCTTTGAAGTCATAATGCATTGCAAGTGTTATTAGGTAATGTTGTGCTGTGTTTTCAAGCGCTTCAAGCGCTTCAATGTGACAGCGGGTGCGTTCACGGAGATCAACAGCAGCCGGAGATCAAGAGCAGCCGCCGCAGGGGAGGGATACCATGGGTTACCTCTCCCCTGGGTGCGTTGTGTTTTGGTGAGCACTAATGCAGGAAAGCAGCGGGCGGGATGGCGAGCTTGTCCTGCTGCTCCAACACAAGCTACCTTAAGAGCCGGTACGATGCGGTCAATGGGTGAAGTTCGTCAGGAGTACTGCATAAAAAAAACGAGTGTGGTGTCGTGGCAGTTGGTGATCAAAGAAATAAAACAAAATAAAATCAATAAATAATAATGTCATAGACTTAAAGTCATACCTTTGAAGTCATAATGCATTGCAAGTGTTATTAGGGAATGTTGTGCTGTGTTTTCAAGCGCTTCAAGCGCTTCAATGTGACAGCGGGTGCGTTCACGGAGATCAACAGCAGCCGGAGATCAAGAGCAGCCGCCACAGGGGAGGGATACCATGGGTTACCTCTCCCCTGGGTGCGTTGTGTTTTGGTGAGCACTAATGCAGGAAAGCAGCGGGCGGGATGGCGAGCTTGTCCTGCTGCTCCAACACAAGCTACCTCAAGAGCCGGTACGATGCGGTCAATGGGTGAAGTTCGTCAGGAGTACTGCATAAAAAAACGAGTGTGTTGTCGTGGCAGTTGGTGATCAAAGAAATAAAACAAAATAAAATCAATAAATAATAATGTCATAGACTTAAAGTCATACCTTTGAAGTCATAATGCATTGCAAGTGTTATTAGGGAATGTTGTGCTGTGTTTTCAAGCGCTTCAAGCGCTTCAATGTGACAGCGGGTGCGTTCACGGAGATCAACAGCAGCCGGAGATCAAGAGCAGCCGCCACAGGGGAGGGATACCATGGGTTACCTCTCCCCTGGGTGCGTTGTGTTTTGGTGAGCACTAATGCAGGAAAGCAGCGGGCGGGATGGCGAGCTTGTCCTGCTGCTCCAACACAAGCTACCTCAAGAGCCGGTACGATGCGGTCAATGGGTGAAGTTCGTCAGGAGTACTGCATAAAAAAACGAGTGTGTTGTCGTGGCAGTTGGTGATCAAAGAAATAAAACAAAATAAAATCAATAAATAATAATGTCATAGACTTAAAGTCATACCTTTGAAGTCATAATGCATTGCAAGTGTTATTAGGTAATGTTGTGCTGTGTTTTCAAGCGCTTCAAGCGCTTCAATGTGACAGCGGGTGCGTTCACGGAGATCAACAGCAGCCGGAGATCAAGAGCAGCCGCCGCAGGGGAGGGATACCATGGGTTACCTCTCCCCTGGGTGCGTTGTGTTTTGGTGAGCACTAATGCAGGAAAGCAGCGGGCGGGATGGCGAGCTTGTCCTGCTGCTCCAACACAAGCTACCTTAAGAGCCGGTACGATGCGGTCAATGGGTGAAGTTCGTCAGGAGTACTGCATAAAAAAAACGAGTGTGGTGTCGTGGCAGTTGGTGATCAAAGAAATAAAACAAAATAAAATCAATAAATAATAATGTCATAGACTTAAAGTCATACCTTTGAAGTCATAATGCATTGCAAGTGTTATTAGGGAATGTTGTGCTGTGTTTTCAAGCGCTTCACTGTGCTGCTCTGCAAGGTTTGGAGACAGCGGGTGCGTTCACGGAGATCAAGAGCAGCCGGCGCAAAACACAACGCACCCAGGGGAGAGATACCATGGTAAATAGGTTACCTATTTACGTATTTTTGTTTCGGCGAACGGTTTTGGTGAGCAGTAATGCAGGAAAGCAGCGGGCGGGATGGCGAGCTTGTCCTGCTGCTCCAACACAAGCTACCTTAAGAGCCGGTACGATGCGGGCAATGGGTGAAGTTCGTCAGGAGTACTGCATAAAAAAAACGAGTGTGTTGTCGTGGCAGTTGGTGATCAAAGAAATAAAACAAAATAAAATCAATAAATAATAATGTCATAGACTTAAAGTCATACCTTTGAAGTCATAATGCATTGCAAGTGTTATTAGGTAATGTTGTGCTGTGTTTTCAAGCGCTTCAAGCGCTTCAATGTGACAGCGGGTGCGTTCACGGAGATCAACAGCAGCCGGAGATCAAGAGCAGCCGCCACAGGGGAGGGATACCATGGGTTACCTCTCCCCTGGGTGCGTTGTGTTTTGGTGAGCACTAATGCAGGAAAGCAGCGGGCGGGATGGCGAGCTTGTCCTGCTGCTCCAACACAAGCTACCTCAAGAGCCGGTACGATGCGGTCAATGGGTGAAGTTCGTCAGGAGTACTGCATAAAAAAACGAGTGTGTTGTCGTGGCAGTTGGTGATCAAAGAAATAAAACAAAATAAAATCAATAAATAATAATGTCATAGACTTAAAGTCATACCTTTGAAGTCATAATGCATTGCAAGTGTTATTAGGGAATGTTGTGCTGTGTTTTCAAGCGCTTCAAGCGCTTCAATGTGACAGCGGGTGCGTTCACGGAGATCAACAGCAGCCGGAGATCAAGAGCAGCCGCCGCAGGGGAGGGATACCATGGTAAATAGGTTACCTATTTACCATGGTATCTCTCCCCTGGGTGCGTTGTGTTTTGGTGAGCACTAATGCAGGAAAGCAGCGGGCGGGATGGCGAGCTTGTCCTGCTGCTCCAACACAAGCTACCTTAAGAGCCGGTACGATGCGGTCAATGGGTGAAGTTCGTCAGGAGTACTGCATAAAAAAAAAAACGAGTGTGTTGTCGTGGCAGTTGGTGATCAAAGAAATAAAACAAAATAAAATCAATAAATAATAATGTCATAGACTTAAAGTCATACCTTTGAAGTCATAATGCATTGCAAGTGTTATTAGGTAATGTTGTGCTGTGTTTTCAAGCGCTTCAAGCGCTTCAATGTGACAGCGGGTGCGTTCACGGAGATCAACAGCAGCCGAGATCAAGAGCAGCCGCCGCAGGGGAGGGATACCATGGGTTACCTCTCCCCTGGGTGCGTTGTGTTTTGGTGAGCACTAATGCAGGAAAGCAGCGGGCGGGATGGCGAGCTTGTCCTGCTGCTCCAACACAAGCTACCTTAAGAGCCGGTACGATGCGGTCAATGGGTGAAGTTCGTCAGGAGTACTGCATAAAAAAAACGAGTGTGGTGTCGTGGCAGTTGGTGATCAAAGAAATAAAACAAAATAAAATCAATAAATAATAATGTCATAGACTTAAAGTCATACCTTTGAAGTCATAATGCATTGCAAGTGTTATTAGGGAATGTTGTGCTGTGTTTTCAAGCGCTTCAAGCGCTTCAATGTGACAGCGGGTGCGTTCACGGAGATCAACAGCAGCCGGAGATCAAGAGCAGCCGCCGCAGGGGAGGGATACCATGGTAAATAGGTTACCTATTTACCATGGTATCTCTCCCCTGGGTGCGTTGTGTTTTGGTGAGCACTAATGCAGGAAAGCAGCGGGCGGGATGGCGAGCTTGTCCTGCTGCTCCAACACAAGCTACCTTAAGAGCCGGTACGATGCGGTCAATGGGTGAAGTTCGTCAGGAGTACTGCATAAAAAAAAAAACGAGTGTGTTGTCGTGGCAGTTGGTGATCAAAGAAATAAAACAAAATAAAATCAATAAATAATAATGTCATAGACTTAAAGTCATACCTTTGAAGTCATAATGCATTGCAAGTGTTATTAGGTAATGTTGTGCTGTGTTTTCAAGCGCTTCAAGCGCTTCAATGTGACAGCGGGTGCGTTCACGGAGATCAACAGCAGCGGAGATCAAGAGCAGCCGCCGCAGGGGAGGGATACCATGGGTTACCTCTCCCCTGGGTGCGTTGTGTTTTGGTGAGCACTAATGCAGGAAAGCAGCGGGCGGGATGGCGAGCTTGTCCTGCTGCTCCAACACAAGCTACCTTAAGAGCCGGTACGATGCGGTCAATGGGTGAAGTTCGTCAGGAGTACTGCATAAAAAAAACGAGTGTGGTGTCGTGGCAGTTGGTGATCAAAGAAATAAAACAAAATAAAATCAATAAATAATAATGTCATAGACTTAAAGTCATACCTTTGAAGTCATAATGCATTGCAAGTGTTATTAGGGAATGTTGTGCTGTGTTTTCAAGCGCTTCACTGTGCTGCTCTGCAAGGTTTGGAGACAGCGGGTGCGTTCACGGAGATCAAGAGCAGCCGGCGCAAAACACAACGCACCCAGGGGAGAGATACCATGGTAAATAGGTTACGTATTTACCTATTTTTGTTTCGGCGAACGGTTTTGGTGAGCAGTAATGCAGGAAAGCAGCGGGCGGGATGGCGAGCTTGTCCTGCTGCTCCAACACAAGCTACCTTAAGAGCCGGTACGATGCGGGCAATGGGTGAAGTTCGTCAGGAGTACTGCATAAAAAAAACGAGTGTGTTGTCGTGGCAGTTGGTGATCAAAGAAATAAAACAAAATAAAATCAATAAATAATAATGTCATAGACTTAAAGTCATACCTTTGAAGTCATAATGCATTGCAAGTGTTATTAGGTAATGTTGTGCTGTGTTTTCAAGCGCTTCAAGCGCTTCAATGTGACAGCGGGTGCGTTCACGGAGATCAACAGCAGCCGGAGATCAAGAGCAGCCGCCACAGGGGAGGGATACCATGGGTTACCTCTCCCCTGGGTGCGTTGTGTTTTGGTGAGCACTAATGCAGGAAAGCAGCGGGCGGGATGGCGAGCTTGTCCTGCTGCTCCAACACAAGCTACCTCAAGAGCCGGTACGATGCGGTCAATGGGTGAAGTTCGTCAGGAGTACTGCATAAAAAAACGAGTGT
>NW_026708686.1:0-25000 GCF_902713425.1 Acipenser ruthenus
GAGAGCAAACGGTTTCAGCTCGTGGACGCGAGATCCGTGGGTCGATTCAGAGGAATCGAACCCGAACCGCGTGACAGTACGTATTTCTGACGTGTTGTTCTTTTTCAGAACAGTAACTACGTAACACCGGAAAGAATCGGCTATTGTATTTAGATTCCATTCCAAATTCTATTTTGACTTTCTTAAAAAGGCAGCGCGGATATTATTATCAAGGAGGTAAATGTCTGTGGCCAGCTTTGAAAATGTAATCGTGGGTGGACTTTTTAGATAAGAAGTTTTGTCAGAGACCTTTGTAACAGAAACGTAATAATCTCTTTCGTCTTCTCGATAAAGTAGGGCTAATTATCAGGGTCCAAGTCATTGTATTTATCTTGCTCTTAACTGTATTTAATACTTGTACTGTGATTCTTGAAATGTATTTTTGTTTACGACTGTAAGTCGCCCTGGATAAGGGCGTCTGCTAAGAAATAAATAATAATAATATGGGCAGCAGTGTGGCTTAGTGGTTAGGGCTCTGGACTCTTGACCGGAGGGTCGTGGGTTCAATCCCAGGTGGGGGACACTGCTGCTGTACCCTTGAGCAAGGTACTTTACCTAGATTGCTCCAGTAAAAACCCAACTGTATAAATGGGGAATTGTATGTAAAAATAATGTGATATCTTGTAACAATTGTAAGTCGCCCTGGATAAGGGCGTCTGCTAAGAAATAAATAATAATAATAATAATAATAATAATAATAACTGGGATGGATCAGTCTTTATTTTTTTCACCTGCTAAAGCATCGCTGTCTGCTCTCTTTCAGATACAGAACCGGGTCACATCCCTGGTTCTGTCAGCATGCCATTCCCGGGCTTTCTGTCCCAGTCCGGAGAGGAGAAAGATCCGGATCAGCTCCGGGAGATGTTCCGGAAGGCTGGCGTCGACCTGTCGCGACCCCTCTGCGCGACCTGCGGGTCAGGGGTCACGGCGTGTCACGTGGCCCTGGCTGCCTTCCTGTGCGGACAGGAAGAGGTGGCGATCTACGACGGGGCGTGGTCAGAGTGGTATACCAGAGCCACGCCCGAACATGTGATCTCTGAGGGGCGGGGCAAGCATCTGTGAACCGGACCGTCAACCAGGCCCGCAGCGGGGAGGCGAATCACAGACTCCCGTCGCACAGCAGTGTGATCCAGTCCAGGTTTTACTGCTACCAGCTTGATCAGCCCCCAGTGTGTCTAGCTAACAAGCTCAGGTGTGTCTTATTATTAAACTCCTCGTGAAACCAGGACTGGATCACACTGCTGTGCAGCGGGAGTCTGATTCCCAGCCCTGTAGATAGACTTTGGTTGAAGGAGGTTTGTAGCTGATTATATAGTGAAGAGAGCTACAGGATATTGCTGGGAACTGTGGGATATTTAGACAGAGAGATCAGGGATGGGAATCAGACTCCTATCGCACAGCAGTGTGATCCAGTCCAGGTTTTACTGCTACCAGCTTGATCAGCCCCCAGTGTGTCTAGCTAACAAGCTCAGGTGTGTCTTATTATTAAACTCCTAGTGAAACCAGGACTGGATCACACTGCTGTGCAGCAGGAGTCTGATTCCCAGCCCTGAATCTATAACACCAGAGATGGCATGGATTCCAGCATAGAATTTTTTTGAAAATGACGGGGTTAGATTCAAAATTATATTTTGTTAAAATGATTATTTGGGGGAATAGAGGGAAGTCAAAAGTAATATTGTAAACATAATAAAAAATACATGATTTTTATTGTTTACCTGCTCTTAAGAGGTCTTTTTTTGTGTGTAAAAATTGGAGAAAGAGAGGCTCTTATACTCTCTGAACAGCCTCCCTCTGTGCTGAGCAGAGAGAGAGAAAGGGAGGATCTTATACTCTCTGAACAGCCTCCCTCTGTGCTGAGCAGAGAGAGAGAAAGGGAGGCTCTTATACTCGCTGAACAGCCTCCCTCTGTGCTGAGCAGAGAGAGAGAAAGGGAGGCTGTTATACTCTCTGAACAGCCTCCCTCTGTGCTGAGCAGAGAGAGAGAAAGAGAGGCTCTTATACTCTCTGAACAGCCTCCCTCTGTGCTGAGCAGAGAGAGAGAAAGAGAGGCTCTTATACTCTCTGAACAGCCTCCCTCTGTGCTGGTGGAGCAGAGAGAGAGAAAGGGAGGCTCTTATACTCTCTGAACAGCCTCCCTCTGTGCTGAGCAGAGAGAGAGAAAAGGAGGCTCTTATACTCGCTGAACAGCCTCCCTCTGTGCTGAGCAGAGAGAGAGAAAGAGAGGCTCTTATACTCTCTGAACAGCCTCCCTCTGTGCTGAGCAGAGAGAGAGAAAGAGAGGCTCTTATACTCTCTGAACAGCCTCCCTCTGTGCTGAGCAGAGAGAGAGAAAGGGAGGCTCATACTCTGAACAGCCTCCCTCTGTGCTGAGCAGAGAGAGAGAAAGGGAGGCTCATACTCTGAACAGCCTCCCTCTGTGCTGAGCAGAGAGAGAGAAAGGGAGGCTCATACTCTGAACAGCCTCCCTCTGTGCTGAGCAGAGAGAGAGAAAGAGAGGCTCTTATACTCTCTGAACAGCCTCCCTCTGTGCTGAGCAGAGAGAGAGAAAGAGAGGCTCTTATACTCTCTGAACAGCCTCCCTCTGTGCTGAGCAGAGAGAGAGAAAGAGAGGCTCTTATACTCTGAACAGCCTCCCTCTGTGCTGAGCAGAGAGAGAGAAACAGAGGCTCTTACACTCTCTGAACAGCCTCCCTCTGTGCTGGTGGATGAGAGAGAGAGAAAGGGAGGCTCTTATAGTCTCTGAACAGCCTCCCTCTGTGCTGGCTGAGCAGAGAGAGAGAAAGGGAGGCTCTTATAGTCTCTGAACAGCCTCCCTCTGTGCTGAGCAGAGAGAGAGAAAGAGAGGCTCTTATACTCTCTGAACAGCCTCCCTCTGTGCTGAGCAGAGAGAAAGAGAGAGAGAGAGCTTTTAAATGATAGATTTTATCTTAAAAAAAAGAGATACAAATACAGACACAAACAATTTAACAATGTGTCATAACGGACCGTGGTGAAGCTCCCCTCCCTCTTCAGAAGCGTTTGCCCTTCCCTTCCGACAGCACCAGTTCGGGGCGGGCTCTCGTAAACCACTCGGACCAGGAGCCGTCGAAAACAGTCACGTCCTGCGACCCGCACTGCAGCGCCGCCAGGACAGCGTGGCACGCCGTGACCCCCGAGCCGCAGGTCACGGCCAGGGGTCGCAAGAGGTCGACGCCGTTGTTCCGGAACAGCGCCCGCAGCTCCGCCGGGGTCCGGAAGCAGCCGGAGGCGGACAGGAACTCGTAGAACGGGATGTTTACGGAGCCGGGAATGTGTCCCGGTTTGATTCCTGGACAGAGAATCAAAGCAGCCTGTCAGTGACATCATCCGCCCCCCCATCGCCACGGCAACGCGTTCACAGTCAGAGCTGTCGCCGTGGAGACGAGGGTCGTGACCTGTATCAACAGCATGTACAGCTGTGGACAAAAGCTTTGCCGTCATCACCCTGTAGAGTGAACTTGCAGGCTAGGACTACGGCTCCCAGCATGCCTCTGCACCCGCGGCTATGGTGAGGCATGCTGGGAGCAGTAGTTCTTTGTGCTGTGGTCTCGTATCACAAGCGATACAGACCTCTATTACGATACATCATGTACAGCTGTGGGCAAAAGTTTAGCAGCATCACCCTCTATATAGAATGAACTGATTCAGCTTCATAGAGTCCAATGAAAGCTGCTGAATAATGTTCCCTTGTTAACATATTGAATTCCACCCCCTCTATATAGAATGAACTCCCTCAGCTTCATAGAGTCCAATGAAAGCTGCTGAATAATGTTCCCTTGTTAACATATTGAATTCCACCCCCTCTATATAGAATGAACTGATTCAGCTTCATAGAGTCCAGTGAAAGCTGCTGAATAATGTTCCCTTGTTAACATATTGAATTCCACCCCCTCTATATAGAATGAACTCCCTCAGCTTCATAGAGTCCAATGAAAGCTGCTGAATAATGTTCCCTTGTTAACATATTGAATTCCACCCCCTCTATATAGAATGAACTCCCTCAGCTTCATAGAGTCCAATGAAAGCTGCTGAATAATGTTCCCTTGTTAACATATTGAATTCCACCCCCTCTATATAGAATGAACTCCCTCAGCTTCATAGAGTCCAATGAAAGCTGCTGAATAATGTTCCCTTGTTAACATATTGAATTCCACCCCCTCTATATAGAATGAACTCCCTCAGCTTCATAGAGTCCAATGAAAGCTGCTGAATAATGTTCCCTTGTTAACATATTGAATTCCACCCCCTCTATATAGAATGAACTCCCTCAGCTTCATAGAGTCCAATGAAAGCTGCTGAATAATGTTCCCTTGTTAACATATTGAATTCCACCCCCTCTATATAGAATGAACTGATTCAGCTTCATAGAGTCCAATGAAAGCTGCTGAATAATGTTCCCTTGTTAACATATTGAATTCCACACCCTCTATATAGAATGAACTCCCTCAGCTTCATAGAGTCCAATGAAAGCTGCTGAATAATGTTCCCTTGTTAACATATTGAATTCCACCCCCTCTATATAGAATGAACTCCCTCAGCTTCATAGAGTCCAATGAAAGCTGCTGAATAATGTTCCCTTGTTAACATATTGAATTCCACCCCCTCTATATAGAATGAACTCCCTCAGCTTCATAGAGTCCAGTGAAAGCTGCTGAATAATGTTCCCTTGTTAACATATTGAATTCCACACCCAGCGCTTTGTAATTTTCCAGATACTGAACAGAAAACACAGCAATACAAACTAAAAATCGCTGTGCGTAACCTTTACGCATTTGTACTTAACGCAATTGTAAGTCGTATTGTTTCAATGCGTAAAAAAACACACTTTTCAGACTTAGTAGAACTTGCGCTGTTTTTAAATCGGTTCTGAATTTGCATGCAATAATAATAATAATAATAATAATAATAATAATAATAATAATAATAATAATAATAATAATAATAATAATAACTTACCTTCCATCGGTTCTGGTTCAGTCCCATTATATCTACCCGGCGTTTTAACATCTAGCAACTGAAACCGTTTGCTCTCTAAATTCTCCAGCACGTCCTGGTAACTTTTAACCCGGGAGCGGTCGAGATTCGCCCTGAACTCGACCGGTTCGGGTTTGGTGTACTCCCCGGTCAGCGGGTAACCTTCCCGGACCCAAGCCTTCAACCCGCCGTCCAGCACCGAGACCGAACCGTGCCCGAACGCCCTGAACATCCACCAGACGCGGGGGGCGGAGAAACTCCCGAACTCGCTGGCGTCGTAAACCACGACGTGGGTTCGGGTTCCGATGCCCAAGTTACCCACGTATTCGGCGAAAAAACCTTCCGAAGGCAGCATATGCGGGTACGGGGAAGCCGTGTCCGAACAGGAGTCGATATCGAAGGGCGAGGATCCGGGGATGTGTCCCGGCTGAGTGAACTCTTTTTTGGGGTCTCTGTTCATCGCCGGTATGTACCACGAAGCGTCCAACACCCGCGGGTTGGAGCGAGTTCTGGTTCCGACCGCGTCCCAAAGCCATTTCGCCGTCACGAGGGCTCGAATTTGGAGCGCCATGATGTTCGGGAGGTTTCACAAAACGGGTTGCGCAGAAACGTTTTTGTTCTTGTTGTTTTTAAATATGTTTTCCCCCTCTCCTTCCTCCCCTTTCTCTAAAATAAATATACGCCCACTTTTATGTCAATTTTCTCTTTGTCCAGCCCAGATGCTAATCATTAAACGATTCCCCAAACGCTGCTTCATTTGCATGACCTTGGAAAATTTTAAGATATAATGTTTACGGTTTTGACGGGGTCTCCTTAAAGCACAGAGAGGTGTGGTAAAGCATAGGGAAGCATTGTAAAGCACAGAGAGGTCTGGTAAAGCATAGGGAAGCATTGTAAAGCACAGAGAGGTCTGGTAAAGCATAGGGAAGCATTGTGAAGCACAGAGAGGTCTGGTAAAGCATAGGGAAGCATTGTAAAGCACAGAGAGGTCTGGTAAAGCATAGGGAAGCATTGTAAAGCACAGAGAGGTCTGGTAAAGCATAGGTAAGCATTGTAAAGCACAGAGAGGTCTGGTAAAGCATAGGGAAGCATTGTAAAGCACAGAGAGGTCTGGTAAAGCATAGGGAAGCATTGTAAAGCACAGAGAGGTCTGGTAAAGCATAGGGAAGCATTGTAAAGCACAGAGAGGTCTGGTAAAGCATAGGGAAGCATTGTAAAGCACAGAGAGGTCTGGTAAAGCATAGGGAAGCATTGTAAAGCACAGAGAGGTCTGGTAAAGCACAGGGAAGCATTGTAAAGCACAGAGAGGTCTGGTAAAGCATAGGGAAGCATTGTAAAGCACAGAGAGGTGTGGTAAAGCATAGGGAAGCATTGTAAAGCACAGAGATGTCTGGTAAAGCATAGGAAAGCATTGTAAAGCACAGAGAGGTCTGGTAAAGCACAGGGAAGCATTGTAAAGCACAGAGAGGTCTGGTAAAGCATAGGGAAGCATTGTAAAGCACAGAGAGGTCTGGTAAAGCATAGGGAAGCATTGTAAAGCACAGAGAGGTCTGGTAAAGCATAGGGAAGCATTGTAAAGCACAGAGAGGTCTGGTAAAGCATAGGGAAGCATTGTAAAGCACAGAGAGGTCTGGTAAAGCATAGGGAAGCATTGTAAAGCACAGAGAGGTCTGGTAAAGCATAGGGAAGCATTGTAAAGCACAGAGAGGTCTGGTAAAGCATAGGGAAGCATTGTAAAGCACAGAGAGGTGTGGTAAAGCATAGGGAAGCATTGTAAAGCGCAGAGAGGTCTGGTAAAGCATAGGGAAGCATTGTAAAGCGCAGAGAGGTCTGGTAAAGCATAGGGAAGCATTGTAAAGCACAGAGATGTGTGGTAAAGCATAGGGAAGCATTGTAAAGCACAGAGAGGTCTGGTAAAGCATAGGGAAGCATTGTAAAGCACAGAGAGGTCTGGTAAAGCATAGGGAAGCATTGTAAAGCGCAGAGAGGTCTGGTAAAGCATAGGGAAGCATTGTAAAGCACAGAGAGGTGTGGTAAAGCATAGGGAAGCATTGTAATGACCACATGAAACAGTTAAGGGAACTTGAGAATGATCATTGAAAGTGTTGACGGCGTCCAGGCACACACATTCATTCGAAAATGTCCAATTTCAGCATTTAAGTTTGTTAAGAAAACGACGTGGTTCTGTGAGTAAGCGATACTGGTTGCGTAGGACTGCAGTGGGATACGGCGTGTGAACACTTTGTGAGGGCGACATCTAGTGGCCATCGTCTGCAACTGCAGCTTGAATGTTATCTCTTTAACTCCATTGAGCAATACGGTCGGGTTTATAGTAAATAGCTCCAGATAAATACTGATCGGAGCCTCTGAAACTAGAGTCATATTTACTTGCAAATTTGAATGCATATTCAAAAATATGTATAGTACTGTTCACAGAGTCTAAGAGCCTCCGTTTCTCTCTCTGTCTGCTCCACCAACACAGAGGGAGGCTGTTCAGAGAGTATAAGAGCCTCTCTGTCTGCTCAGCACAGAGGGAGGCTGTTCAGAGAGTATAAGAGCCTCCCTTTCTCTCTCTCTGCTCAGCACAGAGGGAGGCTGTTCAGAGAGTATAAAAGCCCTTTCTCTCTCTCTGCTCCACCAGCACAGAGGGAGGCTGTTCAGAGAGTATAAGAGCCTCCCTTTCTCTCTCTCTGCTCAGCACAGAGGGAGGCTGTTCACTGAGTATAAGAGCCTCCCTTTCTCTCTTTCTGCTCAGCACAGAGGGAGGCTGTTCACTGAGTATAAGAGCCTCTCGCTCTCTCTCTCTGCTCAGCACAGAGGGAGGCTGTTCAGTGAGTATAACAGCCTCTCTTTCTCATTCTCTGCTCCACCAGCACAGATCAGAGGGAGGCTGTTCACAGAGGGTAAGAACCCGTCTATTATTCGTGTTGTTTTTGGGGGGTTACTGCGGCTTTAAGAAACGAGGACGTCATGGAACGACACCCAAATGATGTCACTTTTAGAAATCTCCCTTAATTCACATCAACAGCCTTTTTTAAGGCAACTAAAACCAAATCGAAATGCTGCAAAACACCATTTATAATTTATATTTATTTTAATTTTATTTTTAAACGGAATAACGTCTCGAGCTTCCTAATTTTTGTCTGATTCGGAACGTTTCGAACCGGTTCAAACCGGTTTGATCCGGCAGATTATAGCTGTCTTAAAGACTCGCCTGTTTAGCTTCGTTTTTATTTTATTTAAAAAAGGTTGGGGTTTTTTTCAACGCTATGTATATTTTTTTTAGTGTAATTATTTTCGACGCTGTCTGAAATCGGTTTAATGACTCTTTGAGCATCAGCGGTCCGGTGGTTGATGACAAACCGCACGCCGTCTCCGGTGACGAGTTTAAATCCGGCGGGACTCGGGTTCTGACGTCACGGAAGTGAGTCAATTGGGGAAGGCGGACGTAGACGAGCGCCATTTTGAGTGTGGCGGATTCGACAAATAAACTCCTCCCTCTGTGCTGAGCAGAGAGAGAGAAAGGGAGGCTCTTATACTCTCTGAACAGCCTCCCTCTGTGCTGAGCAGAGAGAGAGAAAGGGAGGCTCTTATACTCTCTGAACAGCCTCCCTCTGTGCTGAGCAGAGAGAGAAAGGGAGGCTCTTATACTCTCTGAACAGCCTCCCTCTGTGCTGAGCAGAGAGAGAGAAAGAGAGGCTCTTATACTCTCTGAACAGCCTCCCTCTGCGCTGAGCAGAGAGAGAGAAAGAGAGGCTCTTATACTCTCTGAACAGCCTCCCTCTGTGCTGAGCAGAGAGAGAGAAAGGGAGGCTCTTATACTCTCTGAACAGCCTCCCTCTGTGCTGAGCAGAGAGAGAGAAAGAGAGGCTCTTATACTCTGTGAACAGCCTCCCTCTGTGCTGAGCAGAGAGAGAGAAAGAGAGGCTCTTATACTCTCTGAACAGCCTCCCTCTGTGCTGGTGGAGCAGAGAGAGAGAAAGAGAGGCTCTTATACTCTCTGAACAGCCTCCCTCTGTGCTGAGCAGAGAGAGAGAAAGGGAGGCTCTTATACTCTCTGAACAGCCTCCCTCTGTGCTGAGCAGAGAGAGAGAAAGAGAGGCTCTTATACTCTCTGAACAGCCTCCCTCTGTGCTGAGCAGAGAGAGAGAAAGAGAGGCTCTTATACTCTCTGAACAGCCTCCCTCTGTGCTGAGCAGAATAAGAGAAAGGGAGGCTCTTACACTCTCTGAACAGCCTCCCTCTGTGCTGAGCAGAGAGAGAGAAAGAGAGGCTCTTATACTCTCTGAACAGCCTCCCTCTGTGCTGAGCAGAGAGAGAGAAAGGGAGGCTCTTATACTCTCTGAACAGCCTCCCTCTGTGCTGAGCAGAGAGAGAGAAAGGGAGGCTCTTATACTCTCTGAACAGCCTCCCTCTGTGCTGAGCAGAGAGAGAGAAAGAGAGGCTCTTATACTCTCTGAACAGCCTCCCTCTGTGCTGGTGGAGCAGAGAGAGAGAAAGAGAGGCTCTTATACTCTCTGAACAGCCTCCCTCTGTGCTGAGCAGAGAGAGAGAAAGAGAGGCTCTTATACTCTCTGAACAGCCTCCCTCTGTGCTGGTGGAGCAGAGAGAGAGAAAGAGAGGCTCTTATACTCTCTGAACAGCCTCCCTCTGTGCTGAGCAGAGAGAGAGAAAGAGAGGCTCTTATACTCTCTGAACAGCCTCCCTCTGTGCTGAGCAGAGAGAGAGAAAGGGAGGCTCTTATACTCTCTGAACAGCCTCCCTCTGTGCTGAGCAGAGAGAGAGAAAGAGAGGCTCTTATACTCTCTGAACAGCCTCCCTCTGTGCTGAGCAGAGAGAGAAATGGAGGCTCTTATACTCTCGGAACAGCCTCCCTCTGTGCTGGTGGAGCTGAGAGAGAGAAAGAGAGGCTCTTATACTCTCTGAACAGCCTCCCTCTGTGCGGAGCAGAGAGAGAGAAAGGGAGGCTCTTATACTCTCTGAACAGCCTCCCTCTGTGCTGAGCAGAGAGAGAGAAAGAGAGGCTCTTATACTCTCTGAACAGCCTCCCTCTGTGCTGAGCAGAGAGAGAGAAAGAGAGGCTCTTATACTCTCTGAACAGCCTCCCTCTGTGCTGAGCAGAGAGAGAGAAAGGGAGGCTCTTATACTCTCTGAACAGCCTCCCTCTGTGCTGAGCAGAGAGAGAGAAAGAGAGGCTCTTATACTCTCTGAACAGCCTCCCTCTGTGCTGAGCAGAGAGAGAGAAAGAGAGGCTCTTATACTCTCTGAACAGCCTCCCTCTGTGCTGAGCAGAGAGAGAGAAAGGGAGGCTCTTATACTCTCTGAACAGCCTCCCTCTGTGCTGAGCAGAGAGAGAGAAAGAGAGGCTCTTATACTCTCTGAACAGCCTCCCTCTGTGCTGAGCAGAGAGAGAGAAAGAGAGGCTCTTATACTCTCTGAACAGCCTCCCTCTGTGCTGAGCAGAGAGAGAGAAAGAGAGGCTCTTATACTCTCTGAACAGCCCCCCTCTGTGCTGAGCAGAGAGAGAGAAAGAGAGGCTCTTATACTCTCTGAACAGCCTCCCTCTGTGCTGGTGCAGCAGAGAGAGAGAAAAGGAGGCTCTTATACTCTCTGAACAGCCTCCCTCTGTGCTGAGCAGAGAGAGAGAAAGGGAGGCTCTTATACTCTCTGAACAGCCTCCCTCTGTGCTGAGCAGAGAGAGAGAAAGAGAGGCTCTTATACTCTCTGAACAGCCTCCCTCTGTGCTGAGCAGAGAGAGAGAAAGGGAGGCTCTTATACTCTCTGAACAGCCTCCCTCTGTGCTGAGCAGAGAGAGAGAAAGAGAGGCTCTTATACTCTCTGAACAGCCTCCCTCTGTGCTGAGCAGAGAGAGAGAAAGAGAGGCTCTTACACTCTCTGAACAGCCTCCCTCCGCTCTGCAGAGTTTTGCCACACACAAGATGACGTCCTCCCGCTGTCGCCATGGAAACCGATTGCCACACTCAATATGACGGCCTCAGTTTACCACAGGACCCCGCCGGGGCTGTCCATGCAGGGCGCCTGAAGGACCCCGAAGGCGAGCTTCATTGAGGTCCCGTCTCTGCCTCGCCATTACTGTTGTGGTTAATAAATTAAGAAACAGCCGAAGAGACTCCGAAAGAAACCGTGAATAAAAAATTATCCGGGCGTCAAGACTGTTGGAATTAAAAGGAATTACAAACTGTGATCCATCAAACGACGGCAGGACGCTTCTGAGCGGAATAAAAAAATCCTAATAATAAATACAAAGTTAAAATCTATTTTACATTTAGGTAAGTGTATCTGTCAGTGAAATACTACGAAAACTCACTGCTAAACGCTTATAATAATTACACGACTGATATTAATCATAATTCAATGAAGTCGCGTTAGCTTGCTGCGCTGTTTCATTATTATCATCATTATTATTATTATTATTATTATTATTATTATTATTATTATTATTATTATTACAGTAGCGGTGATGTTGATATATTAATATCGTATAACGAACGTGAATTAAATTGGAGGATATATATATATATAATATAATATAATATAATATAATATAATATAATATAATTTATACGTGTATTGTTTTTTAAATAAAGTTGCGTTTCGCTTTCGACTTGTCAACCGTCCCGGAAACGCCGTCATTTTTTTATTTTTTTTGAAGACTGACGTAAACCCGGGAAAAAAAATAGTTAATAAATTAGAAACTCCAAAAAATCGAGCCCCCTTTCTGTTAGGGGGAGCCCCCGTTTCTCTTGGCAGGGAGAGTGTGGTGTAGCGGTCAGGGGCTCTGGACTCTTGACCGGAGGGTCGTGGGTTCAATCCCAGGTGGGGGACACTGCTGCTGTACCCTTGAGCAAGGTGCTTTACCTAGATTGCTCCAGTAAAGACCCAACTGTATAAATGGGGAATTGTATGTAAAAATAATGTGATATCTTGTAACAATTGTAAGTCGCCCCTGGATAAGGGCGTCTGCTTAGAAATGAATAATAATAGCCGTTGTCCCTCCTTCATCAGGTGAAGTTCATGTCCAGACATGTCTGGCATCGCTCTGAGCAGACTGTCCCAGGAGAGGAAAGCTTGGAGGAAGGATCATCCCTTTGTAAGTTTTGCTGCTCGTCGTCTGTATGATCTTAAATCGACTTTTCCTTTTGTATTTAATTTTTGCTGTGTGGTTAAAGAAAAGGGGCTTGTAACCAGGAGGTCCCGGGTTCAAATCCCACCTCAGCCGCTGACTCACTGTGTGACCCTGAGCAAGTCACTTCACCTCCTTGTGCTCCGTCTTTCGGGTGAGACGTAGTTGTAAGTGACTCTGCAGCTGATGCATAGTTCACACACCCTAGTCTCTGTAAGTCGCCTTGGATAAAGGTGTCTGCTCAATAAACCAATAATAGAGAAACACTGGGGGGGGGGGGGGTGGCGGCCTCCCCTCACCTTTACAATCAAGCACGCCTTTGTGGGCGATTTATCTCAGTTTCGTTGAGTCTTTGAAAAGCCGAGCGGAAGGGAATTCAACAGGCATTTATTTTTTAACTGGTATGTGCCATGGCTGTAAACTGACAATGCAAATATTATTATTATTATTATTATTATTATTATTATTATTATTATTATTAATAAATGCCAGCTGCCCGGATGAGAGGAAAATTCGCTCACCAGAACAGAAAATGACTTGCCATTGATTGGTACTTGATTGTAAAGGTGAGGGAAGGACGGCTTTTTGTGTTTGGTTTGGAAAATCGACCAGTGAAGGAATGGGTTAATTTCTGCATGCCTGCTGGGGAAAAAATAAATAAAAACATGACATCATTTTTCTCTGTGGTTGTCAAATCTGTGTGTGTGGGGCTGACGGAATTCAAAAAGTCTCTTGGGTTTGAGAATTTGAGGGAGGCTGTCTGGCCGGTTAGGATTCCCCAGGCAAGCGTCTCAAAGGCAGGTTTTGAAGCGAACTACAGGAAGTGAAGCTGTGGACCGAAAAGTTTTGAGTCCTACTCCCAAAACTGCGGGTCGCGACCCCAAATGGGGGGGGGGTCCCAGGGACCGTTTTAAAGGTGTCACAGATACCTGCGTAATTAAAAAAAATAGATTTTAGTTTACTTAACTTATTATTATTATTATTATTATTATTATTATTATTATTATTATTATTATTAAGAATAATAATAATATATTTTTAACTCTAGATTTGACTCCCACTGATCTCCTGGCTCTGCCTGCCTCTGTCTGAACGTTCTTGACTGGTTACCTAGCAACCGACCGGCCACGGTCAGCCAATCAGAGGAATGCATTTTCTGTAGCGTTTCAGACCAGCAGCCTCTCTGTGTGTGTTTTTCTTTTTCTCTCTCAAAAATTTGTCAAAGAGTTCAAAAATGTCCTCTGTCCTAAACATCTTTAGGACAGAGGAACAAGGGAGGGACAAAACGAGGGACATAAATAAACGCAAAGACCCGAAAAAACAGTGTTAAAATATTCTTAACCCTTAGCGGTCCTGTGTGGGACCTGGTCCGACATTGCAATTATTCCTATCCGGTCCAATGTGGGACCCTGTCCGACATCATCAAAAAAACGCAAACGTTTTTTCAGTGGAAAAAGCCGAGAAAACCATTCAATGGCCGAGTGGGAGCGACAGGAGCCGAGACAACCCGAAAAAAAAGGGCGTATCTCATGAATAGTCATACTTGCCCCTGGGATCAGATAGGGGCGGTCACAAGGAAACAAGCTGGCTGTGACTGCATCAGCGCACAGAGAACATCACAGACGTTTGCAAAGCTTTTTTGAGATGTTATAGTAATAAAATAATGACTTGGATTGCATTATTATTATTATTATTATTATTATTATTATTATTATTATTTATTTCTTACATATGTGAAAGCTATAGTGAACGAAAGGGTGGGGCGGGGCTGGAGATGCCTAGCGAGTGCTTTGTTGATATGCAGGGCCTTTTAAACCCGTTTGACTGTGAAAAAAAATACTGTTAAACAGCACGTCTAAAATTAACTGCGCTTGTGAAAATAAATTAGACCTGGCGTGCCTGACAGGAGCTTAATAAATTGACCGCTAAGGGTTAAAACGTCTCTCCGAGGATGAGAGCCAAAATCGAAAGCTGGACCCAAAGCTGGGGGGGGGGACGAGGGCTCCTTGTCTTCACTGGACAGCCTTCAGATTCTGCAGGACTGTTCGCTGGTCTCAGACTGCAGTGGGACATACAGGGCGGACCTGTGAAACTATCCTGTTTGAAGTTCGGTCACACACACAGCTGTGACAGTTCATAGATTCACGCAGTTTGTGATTTTTAGTTTTTACTGGAGCGCTCCCGGAAGACGCAGGGTGTTCAGGACGGGGTGGCTGATAACGCCGGATCAATTTCGGACCTTTCCTGGGACGAGACGCGGAAAGTTTTGACATCATCACCCTGTGGAATGAACTTGCATGCTCGGACTACGGCTCCCAGCATGCCTCTGCACCCGCGGCCATGGTGAGGCATGCTGGGAGCTGTAGTTCTTTATGCTGTGGTCTCGTATCACAAGCGATACAGACCTCTATTACGATACATCATGTACAGCTGTGGACAAAAGTTTAGCAGCATCACCCTCTATATAGAATGAACTGATTCAGCTTCATAGAGTCCAATGAAAGCTGCTGAATAATGTTCCCTTGTTAACATATTGAATTCCACCCCCTCTATATAGAATGAACTCCCTCAGCTTCATAGAGTCCAATGAAAGCTGCTGAATAATGTTCCCTTGTTAACATATTGAATTCCACCCCCTCTATATAGAATGAACTCCCTCAGCTTCATAGAGTCCAGTGAAAGCTGCTGAATAATGTTCCCTTGTTAACATATTGAATTCCACCCCCTCTATATAGAATGAACTCCCTCAGCTTCATAGAGTCCAGTGAAAGCTGCTGAATAATGTTCCCTTGTTAACATATTGAATTCCACCCCCTCTATATAGAATGAACTCCCTCAGCTTCATAGAGTCCAATGAAAGCTGCTGAATAATGTTCCCTTGTTAACATATTGAATTCCACACCCTCTATATAGAATGAACTCCCTCAGCTTCATAGAGTCCAGTGAAAGCTGCTGAATAATGTTCCCTTGTTAACATATTGAATTCCACCCCCTCTATATAGAATGAACTCCCTCAGCTTCATAGAGTCCAATGAAAGCTGCTGAATAATGTTCCCTTGTTAACATATTGAATTCCACACCCAGCGCTTTGTAGTTTTCCAGATACTGAACAGAAAAACTGACGTTGAATTTTTCAGGGGTACGTTGCTGTTCCCACGAAAAACACGGACGGCACGCTGAACCTGATGAACTGGGAATGCGCCATTCCAGGAAAGAAAGGGGTGAGTGTGTGTGAGAGACACCACAAAACCGAGCACCCCCCTCCCCCTGCTCTAGGATGAGCCAGTCCAGTTTTTATATCCATCCTGTAAGCTTAATAATAATAATAATAATAATAATAATAATAATAATAATAATAACAGGGCTGGGAATTAGTCCTGGTTTCACTAGGAGTTTAATAATAAGACACACCTGAGCTTGTTAGCTAGACACACTGGGGGCTGATCAAGCTGGTAGCAGTAAAACCTGGCCTGGATCACACTGCTGTGCGATAGGAGTCTGATTCCCAGCCCTGATCTCTCTGTCTAAATATCCCACTGCTACCACCAATGTACTGTATATGCTTTAACTATGGTCTGCTGTGCTAGTTACCCTGTCTGTCTGTCTGTCTGTCTGTCTGTCTGTCTTGACAGACTCTATGGGAAGGCGGACTGTATAAACTCAGGATGCTGTTTAAAGATGATTATCCCTCCTCTCCACCAAAGTGTGAGTATCATAGGGAAGCATTGTGAAGCACAGAGAGGTCTGGTAAAGCATAGGGAAGCATTGTGAAGCACAGAGAGGTCTGGTAAAGCATAGGGAAGCATTGTAAAGCACAGAGAGGTCTGGTAAAGCATAGGGAAGCATTGTAAAGCACAGAGAGGTGTGGTAAAGCATAGGGAAGCATTGTAAAGCACAGAGAGGCCTGGTAAAGCATAGGGAAGCATTGTAAAGCACAGAGAGGTCTGGTAAAGCATAGGGAAGCATTGTAAAGCACAGAGAGGTCTGGTAAAGCATAGGGAAGCATTGTAAAGCACAGAGAGGTCTGGTAAAGCATAGGGAAGCATTGTAAAGCACAGAGAGGCCTGGTAAAGCATAGGGCAGCATTGTAAAGCACAGAGAGGTCTGGTAAAGCATAGGGAAGCATTGTGAAGCACAGAGAGGTGTGGTAAAGCATAGGGAAGCATTGTAAAGCACAGAGAGGTCTGGTAAAGCATAGGGAAGCATTGTAAAGCACAGAGAGGTCTGGTAAAGCATAGGGAAGCATTGTAAAGCACAGAGAGGTCTGGTAAAGCATAGGGAAGCATTGTAAAGCACAGAGAGGTCTGGTAAAGCATAGGGAAGCATTGTAAAGCACAGAGAGGTCTGGTAAAGCACAGGGAAGCATTGTAAAGCACAGAGAGGTCTGGTAAAGCATAGGGAAGCATTGTAAAGCACAGAGAGGTCTGGTAAAGCACAGGGAAGCATTGTAAAGCACAGAGAGGTCTGGTAAAGCATAGGGAAGCATTGTAAAGCACAGAGAGGTCTGGTAAAGCATAGGGAAGCATTGTAAAGCACAGAGAGGTCTGGTAAAGCATAGGGAAGCATTGATATCAGAGCGGTGCCATTGCTGGTGTAACTAATGGATGATACTTTTGTTCGTTCTCTCTCTCTCTTTCTCTCTCTCTCGTTCTTTCTTTCAGGTAAGTTTGAGCCCCCTATATTCCACCCCAACGTGTACCCGTCCGGGACGGTGTGTCTGTCAATCCTGGAGGAGGACAAAGACTGGAGGCCAGCGATCACCATCAAACAGGTACAGCCCTGCCCACAGAGCAGAGGGGGGCTGCCCAGAGAGCGTAACAGCCTCCCTTCCCCTCTCTCTGCTCCACCAGCACAGAGGGAGGCTGTTCAGAGAGTGTAAGAGCCTCCCTTTCTCTCTCTCTGCTCCACCAGCACAGAGGGAGGCTGTTCAGAGAGTATAAGAGCCTCTCTTTCTCTCTCTCTGCTCCACACAGAGGGAGGCTGTTCAGAGAGTATAAGAGCCTCTCTTTCTCTCTCTCTGCTCCACACAGAGGGAGGCTGTTCAGAGAGTGTAAGAGCCTCCCTTTCTTTCTCTCTGCTCAGCACAGAGGGAGGCTGTTCAGAGAGTGTAAGAGCCTCCCTTTCTCTCTCTCTGCTCCACACAGAGGGAGGCTGTTCAGAGAGTGTAAGAGCCTCCCTTTCTTTCTCTCTGCTCAGCACAGAGGGAGGCTGTTCAGAGAGTGTAAGAGCCTCTCTTTCTCTCTCTCTGCTCGGCACAGAGGGAGACTGTTCAGGGAGTATAAGAGCCTCTCTTTCTTTCTGCTCCACCAGCACAGAGGGAGGCTGTTCAGAGAGTATAAGAGCCTCTCTTTCTCTCTCTGCAGATTCTTCTAGGAATTCAAGAGCTTTTGAATGAACCAAATATCCAGGATCCAGCTCAGGCTGAAGCCTACACAATTTACTGGTAAGATCCAGAGAGAGAGAGCAATATAGATTTATATATATATATACATGGTCAAAGAACGTTTTTGCTGGCTAGGACTACAGCTCCCAGCATGCCTCTGCACCCGCGGCAATGGTGAGGCATGCTGGGAGCTGTAGTTCTTTATGCTGTGGTCTCGTATCACAAGCGATACAGACCTCTATTACGATACATCATGTACAGCTGTGGACAAAAGTTTAGCAGCATCACCCTCTATATAGAATGAACTGATTCAGCTTCATAGAGTCCAATGAAAGCTGCTGAATAATGTTCCCTTGTTAACATATTGAATTCCACCCCCTCTATATAGAATGAACTCCCTCAGCTTCATAGAGTCCAATGAAAGCTGCTGAATAATGTTCCCTTGTTAACATATTGAATTCCACCCCCTCTATATAGAATGAACTGATTCAGCTTCATAGAGTCCAATGAAAGCTGCTGAATAATGTTCCCTTGTTAACATATTGAATTCCACCCCCTCTATATAGAATGAACTCCCTCAGCTTCATAGAGTCCAATGAAAGCTGCTGAATAATGTTCCCTTGTTAACATATTGAATTCCACCCCCTCTATATAGAATGAACTGATTCAGCTTCATAGAGTCCAATGAAAGCTGCTGAATAATGTTCCCTTGTTAACATATTGAATTCCACCCCCTCTATATAGAATGAACTGATTCAGCTTCATAGAGTCCAATGAAAGCTGCTGGATAATGTTCCCTTGTTAACATATTGAATTCCACCCCCTCTATATAGAATGAACTCCCTCAGCTTCATAGATATATACCCTCAATGATCTTCAATGGCAGACAGACAGACAGCGGCACTGCAATGGCTCTGTATTACACTGAGGGGCAATGGTAGCACAAGTATAGGGCAGCTACAATGGGGTGAGGCTGGTAGAATGGGACCACAGTGTGCTAACTATACCCTCAATGATCTTCAATGGCAGACAGACAGACAGCGGCACTGCAATGGTTCTGTATTACACTGAGGGGGCAATGGTAGCACAAGTATAGGGCAGCTACAATGGGGTGAGGAATGTATTTAAAACACATCCTAAATGATTATTTTTTTACAGCCAGAACCGAGTGGACTACGAGAAGAGGGTTCGAGCACAAGCAAAGAAATTCGCTCCAACTTAAAAAGGAAAGAAAGACGTTTGTGTTTTTTTTGTTTTTTTTTCAAATAGTTTCATTGGAGGAGGAGGAGAGGGTGAAAAAGTGGGATGGTAAATTTGTGTATATATATATATGTATTATATATATATATATATATAAATATTTAGAACTATAGAGACGTTTTTTTCTGTTCTGTTTAAATTTTAGCAAGTTTCACTATTGTTAAAAAAAATAATAATAATTACAAACTGATAAATGTAATTAAAAAGTTCATAATGCATTCCTGAAACTCCGCCATTGTATGAAACGCAGACTTTTATTTTTTTTTCTTGTATACCCAAACTTTGTTTAAAAATTAAAGTTGCTGTTTTTTTTAAAAAAAAAAAAAAAAAAAAAAAATGGGTGTATATTCACTCTGTGGGATTCTCGTCACCGCCCCCTGGTGGCGGAGGGGAGGCAGTGCAGGCGCAGGTCACGCGTCACACGTTCCTCCATCTCTCTGTTTGAAGCGCTTCTCCCATTGTCAGGAAACTGGCTCTTAACATTATTCAGCTCAATTTACTGAGAATCTCAGAATCTGGGGTAGAGGGGTTCTCTGAATCTTAGATTCTGCGGTAGAGGGGGTCTCTGAATCTCAGATTCTGTGCTAGAGAGGGTCTCTGAATCTCAGATTCTGTGCTAGAGAGGGTCTCTGAATCTCAGATTCTGGGGTAGAGGGGGTCTCTGAATCTCAGATTCTGTGCTAGAGAGGGTCTCTGAATCTCAGATTCTGTGCTAGAGAGGGTCTCTGAATCTCAGATTCTGGGGTAGAGGGGGTCTCTGAATCTCAGATTCTGGGGTAGAGGGGGTCTCTGAATCTCAGATTCTGGGGTAGAGGGGGTCTCTGAATCTCAGATTCTGGGGTAGAGGGGGTCTCTGAATCTCAGATTCTGGGGTAGAGGGGTCTCTGAATCTCAGATTCTGTGGTAGAGGGTGTCGTGGTAGAGGGGGTCTCTGAATCTCAGATTCTGGGGTAGAGGGGGTCTCTGAATCTCAGATTCTGGGGTAGAGGGGGTCTCTGAATCTCAGATTCTGTGGTAGAGGGGGTCGTGGTAGAGGGGGTCTCTGAATCTCAGATTCTGGGGTAGAGGGGGTCTCTGAATCTCAGATTCTGGGGTAGAGGGGGTCTCTGAATCTCAGATTCTGTGGTAGAGGGGGTTGTGGTAGAGGGGGTCTCTGAATCTCAGATTCTGGGGTGGAGGGGATCTCTGAATCTCAGATTCTGGGGTAGAGGGGGTCTCTGAATCTCAGATTCTGGGTAGAGGGGGTCTCTGAATCTCAGATTCTGTGGTAGAGGGGGTCGTGGTAGAGGGGGTCTCTGAATCTCAGATTCTGGGGTAGAGGGGATCTCTGAATCTCAGATTCTGGGGTAGAGGGGGTCTCTGAATCTCAGATTCTGGGGTAGAGGGGGTCTCTGAATCTCTGATTCTGGGGTAGAGGAGGTCTCTGAATCTCAGATTCTGGGGTAGAGGGGGTCTCTGAATCTCAGATTCTGGGGTAGAGGGGGTCTCTGAATCTCAGATTCTGGGGTAGAGGGGGTCTCTGAATCTCAGATTCTGGGTAGAGGGGGTCTCTGAATCTCAGATTCTGTGGTAGAGGGGGTCGTGGTAGAGGGGGTCTCTGAATCTCAGATTCTGCGGTAGAGGGGGTCTCTGAATCTCAGATTCTGGGGTAGAGGGGGTCTCTGAATCTCAGATTCTGGGTAGAGGAGGTCTCTGAATCTCAGATTCTGTGGTAGAGGGGGTCGTGGTAGAGGGGGTCTCTGAATCTCAGATTCTGGGGTAGAGGGGGTCTCTGAATCTCAGATTCTGGGGTAGAGGGGGTCTCTGAATCTCAGATTCTGGGGTAGAGGGGGTCGTGGTAGAGGGGATCTCTGAATCTCAGATTCCGGGGTAGAGGGGGTCTCTGAATCTCAGATTCTGGGGTAGAGGGGGTCTCTGAATCTCAGATTCTGGGGTAGAGGGGGTCTCTGAATCTCAGATTCTGTGGTAGAGGGGGTCGTGGTAGAGGGGGTCTCTGAATCTCAGATTCTGGGGTAGAGGGGGTCTCTGAATCCCAAATTCTGGGTAGAGGGGGTCTCTCAATCTCAGATCCTGGGGTAGAGGGGGTCTCTGAATCTCAGATTCTGGGGTGGAGGGGATCTCTGAATCTCAGATTCTGGGGTAGAGGGGGTCTCTGAATCTCAGATTCTGGGGTAGAGAGGGTCTCTGAATCTCAGATTCTGTGGTAGAGGGGGTCGTGGTAGAGGGGGTCTCTGAATCTCAGATTCTGGGGTAGAGGGGGTCTCTGAATCTCAGATTCTGGGGTAGAGGAGGTCTCTGAATCTCAGATTCTGGGGTAGAGGGGGTCTCTGAATCTCAGATTCTGGTGTAGAGGGGGTCTCTGAATCTCAGATTCTGGGTAGAGGGGGTCTCTGAATCTCAGATTCTGGGGTAGAGGGGGTCTCTGAATCTCAGATTCTGGGGTAGAGGGGGTCTCTGAATCTCAGGTTCCGGGGTAGAGGGGGTCTCTGAATCTCAGATTCTGGGGTAGAGGGGGTCTTTGAATCTCAGATTCTGGGGTAGAGGGGGGGTCTGTCTGTCTGTACGTAAGATTTGATACGCAGGAGCATAAATAAGATTGCTGACAAGCTCTGGAGATCACCCCCACTCTCCAGCTCCAGCAAAGCCAATATTTCATTTCTGTCCGTTTCTCTTACAGGCAAAAAACCAAATAAAAATCCCCCGTGTTGCTTTCATAACCTCCTACTGCTGCAGGAGGCTGGCTGTCTGGTTCACGTTCACATATTGGAAGTGACTCTGCAGCAGCCACTGACTCCCTGTGTGTGTGTGTGGGTGTGTGTGCGTGTGTGTGCGTGTGACCCTGAGCGAGTCGCTTCACCTCCTTGTGCTCTGTCCTTCGGATGAGACGTCAAACAAACGAGCTCCTATTGGAAGTGACTCTGCAGCAGCAGCAGCAGCAGTTGTTGATGATGCAGAGTTCTCCCCTCTAGTCTCTGGAAGTCGCTCTGGGAGAAAAAGCCTCCGCTGAACTAACTAACAAACAAACTAGTGTCCAGAGAGCTTCGAGGAGGGTTTACAACCTGCAGCCAAAACCAGGACCATGTAAACAAACTGGCAAGCCAGCCACGCCTGCATCGTGTTTGTGGAAGCCCAGTTATTTCCACGGAGGGAGGAGGGAGGAGGGTGGAGGGTGTCTGCCTGTAGTTTTGAATAAAACTTTTAAATTATTCACAGAGACTGGTCTTTTTATTTTGTTTATTGAAAACTCGAGCTGTTTTGAGAATGGGCAGCAACTGCTTTCATGTGAAGCCTCTTGAGGAGGGTTGTGACGTTTGCAATACACAAAAACTTTTGCTTCGATTCTTCAGTGTTTTTTTTTTTTTTTATATATAGGGGAGCCAGCGCCATCTGGTGGAGACGCCACGTTACTGTTTTTCTTTTTGCTGCGATACTGTATCTGTCCACCAGATGGCATGTGGGAGACACTTCAGCCCAGAGGTGAAAAATCTCCGCTCATTTTTTATTTTTTAAAAGCTATTTCCACATTTGACAGTTGGTGTAAAGGGTTTTTGCTGCGTCACGCAGCTAAATTATTATAGAAATGAAGATACAAATATCCTGAGCATCAAATGAAACATCACTTAGGAGGCTGTGTGGTCCAGTGGTTAAAGAAAAGGGCTTGTAACTAGGAGGTCCCCGGTTCAAATCCCACCTCAGCCACTGACTCATTGTGTGACCCTGAGCAAGTCACTTCACCTCCTTGTGCTCCGTCTTTCGGGTGAGACGTAGTTGTAAGTGACTCTGCAGCTGATGCATAGTTCACACACCCTAGTCTCTGTAAGTCGAAATGGATAAAGGCGTCTGCTAAATAAACAAATAATAATATTTAAACATCAAAGGAAATGTGTTGCTTATATTTGAGCATCAAAAGAAACATATCCCTTATATTTGGATAAAGTTCCCCTCGATGTGACTGAAAAACGACAGACTCTGTTTCAGAGCAGGTGAAGTGAATTTTTATTGTGTTGATTATCAATTGAGATCATGAAGGCTCTGCAGAGTGATCTGTGGGTCTGGGGCAGGTGCGGTGACTCTCCGTCACCACACCTGGTGGGGGCGCTGTCCTTGACAGAGTGTGTCTGGTTAGACCGTCTCTCCAGGTTTGAAATCGCTGGCTGTGAGCTCCCGAGTCGGCGAGTCGCGACTCGCTGCCCTCGTCCAGCCTCCAGCACCCCGATCGCAGGAAGGAGACTCTCTCTCGACAGACGCGGCGTGTCGGGGTGTTTTTCTCTGTTGCTTTTATTCAAGCTTGCATTCCAACAGCTCTCCGGATCCAGCGTCCAATCAACGGTCTCGCTGATCAGGTGATGAAGAGCTTCTGTCACTCAAGCGTGTCGTGGTCAAGGATGAACGGTCGAGGGGTTGAAAAGAGAAACATTTCCTCGATGGCCGTCATTTATAGATCTTTATTTTTTTCCCCCAAATAAATGTGTTATAATCGTGATAAGTGACAAACATGGTGATCCAGCGAATTCTATTAGACCTCTCAGAACTACGTTTCCCATCATCCTCCTCCAGCTCGGTTACACATGTGAGCAGGAGGATGATGGGAAATGTAGTTCTGAGAGGTCCAATGTGGGTACATCTGATACCAGCGAGCAGGAGGATGATGGGAAATGTAGTTCTGAGAGGTCCGATGCGGGTACATGTGATACCATTGAGCAGGAGGATGATGGGAAATGGAGTTCTGAGGGGTCCATGTGGGTACATGTGATATCAGTGAGCAGGAGGATGATGGGAAATGGAGTTCTGAGGGGTCCATGTGGGTACATGTGATACCAGCGAGCAGGAGGATGATGGGAAATGGTGTTCTGAGGGGTCCATGCAGGTACATGTGATATCAGTGAGCAGGAGGATGATGGGAAATGGTATTCTGAGGGGTTCGATGTGGGTACATGTGATACCATTGAGCAGGAGGATGATGGGAAATGTAGTTCTGCGAGGTCCGATGCGGGTACATGTGATACCATTGAGCAGGAGGATGATGGGAAATGGAGTTCTGAGGGGTCCATGTGGGTACATGTGATACCAGCGAGCAGGAGGATGATGGGAAATGGTGTTCTGAGGGGTCCATGCAGGTACATGTGATATCAGTGAGCAGGAGGATGATGGGAAATGGTATTCTGAGGGGTTCGATGTGGGTACATGTGATACCATTGAGCAGGAGGATGATGGGAAATGTAGTTCTGCGAGGTCCGATGCGGGTACATGTGATACCAGCGAGCAGGAGGATGATGGGAAATGTAGTTCTGAGAGGTCCGACGTGGGAAGCCATTTTGAAGCAGGGAATGCAATTAAAAAAATGAGTAAAAAGTGGTCAAAATGGAAAAATAATAATAATTAAAACAATTACACACACCTTTACTTAAACATGCAATCAAATCAAAAGGTCCTCTTGTACCCTTTAACTTAATTTGGGGTCCCTGAGCTAAAAAACTCGGAAGTTCATCCCAGATTCTTGCCAGTTTTCAGCTTTTTCTTTCTGTGCTTCAGGCTTTCGAAGCTGTACGAGAAAAAAACGCCACGGTGGGGGGGGGGGGTGGGGGGGGTTGTTTGTCGAAAATATATTCAATGTATCAAATGAAAACGCCCGTTTGTCAGTACAGTAGAATCCACGGAAGCAAACCAGTTAAGAAATCTTATGCTTCAAAACATCCCCTCCTGCGTTGTCAGGCGTTTCACGCGGGTCGACGCTGGCTTGGCCCCCCAGCCTCTCTCCGTCTCCTCTCTCAGACCCCTGCGCCCCCAACCGGGCCTCCAGCGCCCCCCTCTGGCTCGCCAGGGCGTACTTCAACGCCAGCTTCACCACCACGTCCATGGCGCCCCTAAACCCCCCCTGGATGCCCCCCAGTTTGTGGGCAAAGCTTCCTTTTCCAGACATGGCCAGGCAGACCTTGTCTTCCTTTCCCAGGTAGGTGACCGCCAGCTGGTCTTGGGCGTAGACGTTCCCCACGGCGCTGTCCACGCCTCCCACCAAGTCCTGTCCCGTCAGGTAGACCGAGGGGCGTCCGAATCGGTCCAGGAACCCCTTCAGCTCGCTGCCCTCCCCCAGGCTGTGTCGCAAGGCTGCTAAGTGGGGCCCCACCCCGCGGCCCTTCTTGGTGGCTTTGATGAGGCTCCTGTGCTCCGCGAGGGCCCGA
>NW_026708686.1:30000-39387 GCF_902713425.1 Acipenser ruthenus
AGAGGAGGAGAGGAGGAGAGGAGGAGAGGGAGGGGGAGAGGAGGAGAGGGGGAGAGGAGGAGAGGGAGGGGGAGAGCTGTTCAAACAGGAGCCCCGCTGAACCATCAGAGAACACAACCAGATTCAACACCTGAGAGGAGAGGAGGAGAGGAGGAGAGGAGGAGAGGGAGGGGGAGAGCTGTTCAAACAGGAGCCCCGCTGAACCATCAGAGAACACAACCAGATTCAACACCTGAGAGGAGAGGAGGAGAGGGAGGGGGAGAGCTGTTCAAACAGGAGCCCCGCTGAACCATCAGAGAACACAACCAGATTCAACACCTGAGAGGAGAGGAGGAGAGGAGAGGGAGGGGGAGAGCTGTTCAAACAGGAGCCCCGCTGAACCATCAGAGAACACAACCAGATTCAACACCTGAGAGGAGAGGAGGAGAGGGAGGGGGAGAGCTGTTCAAACAGGAGCCCCGCTGAACCATCAGAGAACACAACCAGATTCAACACCTGAGAGGAGAGGAGGAGAGGGAGGGGGAGAGCTGTTCAAATAGGAGCCCAGCTGAACCATCAGAGAACACAACCAGATTCAACACCTGAGAGAGAGAGGAGAGGAGGAGAGGGAGGGGGAGAGCTGTTTAAACAGGAGCCCCGCTGAACCATCAGAGAACACAACCAGATTCAACACCTGAGAGGAGAGGAGGAGAGGAGGAGAGGGAGGGGGAGAGCTGTTCAAACAGGAGCCCCGCTGAACCATCAGAGAACACAACCAGATTCAACACCTGAGAGGAGAGGAGGAGAGGAGGAGAGGGAGGGGGAGAGCTGTTCAAACAGGAGCCCCGCTGAACCATCAGAGAACACAACCAGATTCAACACCTGAGAGGAGAGGAGGAGAGGAGGAGAGGGAGGGGGAGAGCTGTTCAAACAGGAGCCCCGCTGAACCATCAGAGAACACAACCAGATTCAACACCTGAGAGGAGAGGAGGAGAGGGAGGGGGAGAGCTGTTCAAACAGGAGCCCCGCTGAACCATCAGAGAACACAACCAGATTCAACACCTGAGAGGAGAGGGAGGAGAGAGGAGAGGGAGGGGGAGAGGAGGAGAGAGAGACAGACAGGAGGACAGGAGAGGAACAGCATCTCTATAGAGGGGTCTGGTCACAGCTGTATATACAATACAATACAATACAATACACTACAATACACTACACTACAGCACACTCCCCTACACTACACTACCCTACACTACACTCCCCTACACTACAGTACACTACACTACACTACACTACACTACACACTACACTACAGCACACTCCCCTACACTACACTACCCTACACGTTCCTGCACTACACTCCCCTCCCCTCCCCTCCACAGCTCTATCGAGGGGTGCAGCACCTTGTCGTAGTGTCTCATCCCTCTCGTCTCGGGGCTCCCCAGTCGGATGCTCGTCAGCGCGGCCGCGGGGTCCCGGGGGTCCAGGGAGGGACAGTCCTCCAGCGCCAGCGCCAGCACAGCGCTCTCCAGGGTCCTCAGGGACCCCCCCCGCCCCCCGGGACAGCAGGTCCTCTCGCAGAGCGTGCCAGGCAGGTCTCTCCAGGGCAGTCAGGCTGCACGGGGAAGCAGGCAGCGGCAGGGACGCCCCGGGAGGGGTCCTCACGGCACCCAGCAGCTGGCTGTGGATCTGGGGGAGCGGGAGGGGGTCCCCAGCCTGGGACAGGAGCTGCAGGGGGAACGCAGAGCCTTGATAGAGCAGGGCTGCGTGCAGACTGTCAGGGTAGATCTGCAGAGAGAGGAGAGGAGGGAGAGATGCTGTGCTCTAGTCAGCAATCAAACACTGTGCTCTAGTCAGCAATCAAACACTGTGCTCTAGTCTAGCTGCTATAGTCAATCAAACACTGTGCTCTAGTCTAGCTGCTATAGTCAATCAAACACTGTGCTCTAGTCTAGCTGCTATAGTCAGCAATCAAACACTGCTCTAGTCTAGCTGCTATAGTCAAACACTGTGCTCTAGTCTAGCTGCTACAGTCAATCAAACACTGTGCTCTAGTCTAGCTGCTATAGTCAATCAAACACTGTGCTCTAGTCTAGCTGCTATAGTCAATCAAACACTGTGCTCTAGTCTAGCTGCTATAGTCAATCAAACACTGTGTAGTCTAGCTGCTATAGTCAATCAAACACTGTGCTCTAGTCTAGCTGCTATAGTCAATCAAACACTGTGCTCTAGTCTAGCTGCTATAGTCAAACACTGTGCTCTAGTCTAGCTGCTATAGTCAATCAAACACTGTGCTCTAGTCTAGCTGCTATAGTCAATCAAACACTGTGCTCTAGTCTAGCTGCTGTAGTCAATCAAACACTGTGCTCTAGTCTAGCTGCTATAGTCAATCAAACACTGTGCTCTAGTCTAGCTGCTATAGTCAACCAAACACTGTGCTCTAGTCTAGCTGCTATAGTCAATCAAACACTGTGCTCTAGTCTAGCTGCTATAGTCAATCAAACACTGTGCTCTAGTCTAGCTGCTATAGTCAATCAAACACTGCTCTAGTCTAGCTGCTATAGTCAACCAAACACTGTGCTCTAGTCTAGCTGCTATAGTCAGCAATCAAACACTGCTCTAGTCTAGCTGCTATAGTCAAACACTGTGCTCTAGTCTAGCTGCTATAGTCAATCAAACACTGTGCTCTAGTCTAGCTGCTATAGTCAAACACTGTGCTCTAGTCTAGCTGCTATAGTCAATCAAACACTGTGCTCTAGTCTAGCTGCTATAGTCAACACTGTGCTCTAGACTAGCTGCTATAGTCAATCAAACACTGTGCTCTAGTCTAGCTGCTATAGTCAATCAAACACTGTGCTCTAGTCTAGCTGCTATAGTCAAACACTGTGCTCTAGTCAGCATTCAAACACTGAGTGTCTCTCAGCTACCTTGATCTGATCCCTGGTCTCTCCCGGCTCTCTGCACGCTGAGAACAGCTCTGATCTCTGGGTCTGCTCCAGCGCTGCGTCTCCTTCTAGAAGCCGGGGGTCGCTGTGGATCTTGGCCGCGGCCCAGAGCAGGGCAGCGGCCCGGGCTAGCTGGGGTCCCCCCTCCAGTTGGGGGGTCCCCTGGACCGCGGAGGGCTGCAGGAGCACGGGGAGGGCGGTGGAGGTGGGGATGGGGTCCCGGATGGACAGGAGGCAGTTTTTGAACTCCTCCGTCCCCCAGTTTTCCCGGCCGGTCGCCCGGGCTGTGAATCGAGCGTGGATCTCCTGCAGTTCGGCCTCCTGCCTCCGGAGGGCGCTCTGGTATCTGTGGAACTCCTCCAGGGGCAGGATCAGCCCCAGCACCCGCCCAGCTTCCTGCAGAGTGGTGTCGAGGTTCGGGATTGGGAAGTTCGGAAGAGACATCCTGCAGAGAAGAGAGAGGAGAGAGAGAAGAGAGGAGAGACAGGAGAGAGGAGAGGAGAGAGGAGAGGAGAGAGGAGAGAGAGGAGAGAGGAGAGGAGAGGACAGAGAAGAGGAGAGGGGGAGAGGAGAGAAGAGAGGAGAGAGAGAAGAGAGAGAGAGGAGAAGAGGAGAGAGGGGAGCGGAGAGGAGAGAGAAGAGGAGAGAGGAGAGAGGAGAGGAGAGGAGAGAGGAGAGAGGAGAGGAGAGGAGAGAGGAGAGGAGAGAGGAGAGAGAGAAGAGAGAGGAGAGAAGAGAGAGAGAGGAGAAGAGGAGAGAGGGGAGCGGAGAGGAGAGGACAGAGAAGAGGAGAGGGGGAGAGGAGAGAAGAGAGGAGAGAGGAGAGAAGAGAGAGGAGAAGAGGAGAGAGGGGAGCGGAGAGGAGAGAGAAGAGGAGAGAGGAGAGAGGAGAGGAGAGGAGAGAGGAGAGAGGAGAGGAGAGAGAAGAGAGGAAGAAGAGAGAGGAGAGGAGGGGAGAGAGGGGAGAAGAGAGGGGAGAGGAGGAGAGAGAGGAGAGAAGAGAGAGAAGAGGACAGAGGAGAGGAGAGGAGAGAGGAGAGAGGGGAGAAGAGAGAAGAGAGGAAGAAGAGAGAGGAGAGGAGGGGAGAGAGGGGAGAAGAGAGGGGAGAGGAGAGAGGAAGAGGAGAGAGGAGAGGAGAGGAGAGGGGGGGGGAGAGAGGAAGAGGAGAGGAGGGGAGAGAGGGGAGAGGAGAGAGAGAAGAGGAGAGAGGAGAGGAGAGAGGGGAGAGGACAGGAGAGGGGGGAGAGAAGAGAGGAGAGGAGAGGGGAGGAAGCAGAGGGAGAGAGGAGGGAGGAGAGGAGAGGGGGGAGAGAAGAGAGGAGAGAGGAGAGGAGAGGAGAGGAGGGGAGAGAGGGGAGAAGAGAGGGGAGAGGGAGAGGAGAGAGGAGAGAGGAGAGGAGAGAGGGGAGAGAGGGGAGAAGAGAAGGGAGAGGAGAGAGGAAGAGGAGAGGGGAGAGGAGAGGAGAGAGGGAGAGGGGAGAGGAGAGAGAAGAGAGGGGAGAGAAGAGAGGGGAGAGAAGAGAGGAGGGGAGAGAGGGGAGAAGAGAGGGAGAGGAAGAAGAGAGAGGAGAGGAGAGGAGAGGAGAGAGGAAGAGGAGAGAGGAGAGAGAAGAGAGAGGAGAGGAGAGAGGGGAGAGGAGAGGAAGAGGAGAGAGGAGAGAGAAGAGAGAGAAGAGGAGAGAGGGGAGAGGGAGGAGAGGAGAGAGAAGAGAGGAGAGGAGAGGGGAGAGAGGAGAGAGAAGAGAGGAGAGAGAAGAGAGGGGGGTAGAGGAGAGAGGAGAGGAGAGGAGAGAGGAGAGGGGGAGAGGAGAGGGAGAGAGAAGAGAGGAGAGGAGAGGAGAGAGAGGAGAGGAGAGGGGAGAGGAGAGGGGAGAGGAGAGGAGAGAGGAGGAGAGGAGAGAGGAGAGGAGAGAGGGGAGAGGAGAGGAGAGAAGAGAGGAGAGAGGAGAGGAGAGAGGAGAGAGAGGAGAGGAGAGAAGAGAGGAGAGAAGAGGGAAGAGAGGAGAAAGAAGGGAGGAGAGAAGAGAGGAGAAAAGAGAAGAGAGAACTAATGATCTTCAATGACAGCCCTAATAACTATACAGCTTCCATATATGGAGTTGTTTTTCAAGCTGTATCTATATGCACAGAAAGCCACTGAAATATATTTCAACACGTGTGGTTTGACTGTCTGGGTCAGGGTTAACACGCTGAATATTTAGAGACACGCTGAATATTTAGAGACTAACCACAATGAGGCTTTATTTTTTAAGTTTAGTATTAGTCCCTTTTCTACAAATATAAAACTCAATTACGTTTCAGTAGATTTAAGGAGTTTTCTAATAAGTGCACTGCAGCTTTTAAAATAATGAAAACGCCTACTGACAAAAACACACTCTGTCTCTCTCTCTCTCTCTCTCTCTCTCTCTCTCCCCCCCCTCTCTATCCCTCTCTCGCCCCCTCCTCTCTCTATCCCTCTCTCGCCCCCTCCTCTCTCTATTCCCCTCTCTCTCTCTCCCCCTCTCTCTATCCCTCTCTCTTTCCCTCCTCTCTCTCTCCCCCTCTCTCTCTCTCTATATATAAATAATTAGTTTTCATACTTTAAAATAAATAAAACAATGAAAATACAAGTAACTTAAAACAAGAGAAACAACTTGCCTCAGCAGACAGATTCCTTTCCCTGAAGAAAAAAAAAAAGGGGTTGGCCCTCTCAAGTTATTTTAACAAGCTTATATACTTCCCTATGCTTTACCAGACCTCTCTGTGCTTTACAATGCTTCCCTATGCTTTACCAGACCTCTCTGTGCTTTACAATGCTTCCCTATGCTTTACCAGACCTCTCTGTGCTTTACAATGCTTCCCTATGCTTTACCAGACCTCTCTGTGCTTTACAATGCTTCCCTATGCTTTACCAGACTTCTCTGTGCTTTACAATGCTTCCCTATGCTTTACCACACCTCTCTGTGCTTTACAATGCTTCCCTATGCTTTACCAGACTTCTCTGTGCTTTACAATGCTTCCCTATGCTTTACCAGACCTCTCTGTGCTTTACAATGCTTCCCTATGCTTTACCAGACCTCTCTGTGCTTTACAATGCTTCCCTATGCTTTACCAGACCTCTCTGTGCTTTACAATGCTTCCCTATGCTTTACCAGACTTCTCTGTGCTTTACAATGCTTCCCTATGCTTTACCACACCTCTCTGTGCTTTACAATGCTTCCCTATGCTTTACCAGACTTCTCTGTGCTTTACAATGCTTCCCTATGCTTTACCAGACCTCTCTGTGCTTTACAATGCTTCCCTATGCTTTACCAGACCTCTCTGTGCTTTACAATGCTTCCCTATGCTTTACCAGACCTCTCTGTGCTTTACAATGCTTCCCTATGCTTTACCAGACCTCTCTGTGCTTTACAATGCTTCCCTATGCTTTACCAGACTTCTCTGTGCTTTACAATGCTTCCCTATGCTTTACCACACCTCTCTGTGCTTTACAATGCTTCCCTATGCTTTACCACACCTCTCTGTGCTTTACAATGCTTCCCTATGCTTTACCAGACCTCTCTGTGCTTTACAATGCTTCCCTATGCTTTACCAGACCTCTCTGTGCTTTACAATGCTTCCCTATGCTTTACCAGACCTCTCTGTGCTTTACAATGCTTCCCTATGCTTTACCACACCTCTCTGTGCTTTACAATGCTTCCCTATGCTTTACCAGACCTCTCTGTGCTTTACAATGCTTCCCTATGCTTTACCAGACCTCTCTGTGCTTTACAATGCTTCCCTATGCTTTACCAGACCTCTCTGTGCTTTACAATGCTTCCCTATGCTTTACCAGACCTCTCTGTGCTTTACAATGCTTCCCTGTGCTTTACCAGACCTCTCTGTGCTTTACAATGCTTCCCTATGCTTCACCAGACCTCTCTGTGCTTTACAATGCTTCCCTATGCTTTACCAGACCTCTCTGTGCTTTACAATGCTTCCCTATGCTTTACCAGACCTCTCTGTGCTTTACAATGCTTCCCTATGCTTTACCAGACCTCTCTGTGCTTTACAATGCTTCCCTATGCTTTACCAGACCTCTCTGTGCTTTACAATGCTTCCCTATGCTTTACCAGACCTCTCTGTGCTTTACAATGCTTCCCTATGCTTTACCAGACTTCTCTGTGCTTTACAATGCTTCCCTATGCTTTACCAGACCTCTCTGTGCTTTACAATGCTTCCCTATGCTTTACCAGACCTCTCTGTGCTTTACAATGCTTCCCTATGCTTTACCAGACCTCTCTGTGCTTTACAATGCTTCCCTATGCTTTACCAGACCTCTCTGTGCTTTACAATGCTTCCCTATGCTTTACCAGACTTCTCTGTGCTTTACAATGCTTCCCTATGCTTTACCACACCTCTCTGTGCTTTACAATGCTTCCCTATGCTTTACCACACCTCTCTGTGCTTTACAATGCTTCCCTATGCTTTACCAGACCTCTCTGTGCTTTACAATGCTTCCCTATGCTTTACCAGACCTCTCTGTGCTTTACAATGCTTCCCTATGCTTTACCAGACCTCTCTGTGCTTTACAATGCTTCCCTATGCTTTACCACACCTCTCTGTGCTTTACAATGCTTCCCTATGCTTTACCAGACCTCTCTGTGCTTTACAATGCTTCCCTATGCTTTACCAGACCTCTCTGTGCTTTACAATGCTTCCCTGTGCTTTACCAGACCTCTCTGTGCTTTACAATGCTTCCCTGTGCTTTACCAGACCTCTCTGTGCTTTACAATGCTTCCCTATGCTTTACCAGACCTCTCTGTGCTTTACAATGCTTCCCTATGCTTTACCAGACCTCTCTGTGCTTTACAATGCTTCCCTATGCTTTACCAGACCTCTCTGTGCTTTACAATGCTTCCCTATGCTTTACCAGACCTCTCTGTGCTTTACAATGCTTCCCTATTCTTTACCAGACCTCTCTGTGCTTTACAATGCTTCCATATAAACTTTCACTGGGCTTTATTACACTTTGCTGTGCATTTACGCTCAAATTAAATGTATTTTCGGTAACGGCAATTGCAAAAATGAAAAAAAAAAAAAAAAGTGCAGAAAATCGATCATTTCTTTAAATAACCCTGTCAAGCCTGAAGGAGCGAAGCAATATTGGAATTAAAATTAATACAATACAATTAATGTAAGTCGGAATAAAGGATTTTCCTCGGGGAGACAGATTAGCTTACCTTACAGGAGACCGAGTCCTCAGCTCTGGCTGCTTACGGCCGCTGTCGTCACTGTGTAAATACAGTCATAATAATAATAATAATAATTATAAGAATAAGCGCGGAAAGGGAAGTCTTCACAGGGTTGGCATTTCAACATAGCAACCGCGTAGCAACACGTACTTCCGGAATAAACAGGTCCGGCTGGTTTTCATCCCCGCTGAGCTCTTAACCCTTTCAGACCTGGTGTCCATTACAGTGGACATCACATGTTTGAGCACCCACGCACAGAGACACACACGCACGCACAGGGACTCACACACACGCACGGACTCACACGCACGCACAGAGACTCACACACACCCACGCACAGAGACTCGCACGCACAGAGACTCACACACACGCACAGAGACACGCACGCACACAGACTCACACGCACGCACAGAGACTCACACACGCACGCACAGAGACTCACACGCACGCACAGAGACTCACACACACGCACAGAGACACACACACACGCACACAGACTCACACACGCACGCACAGAGACTCACACACACACGCACAGACTCACACACACGCACAGAGGCTCACACACACGCACGGACTCACACACACGCACAGAGACACACACACACGCACACAGACTCACACAGACGCACAGAGACACACACGCACCCACGCACAGAGACTCACACACGCACGCACAGAGACTCACACACACGCACGGACTCACACGCACGCACGGAGACACACGCACGCACGCACGCACGCACAGAGACTCACACACACAGGCACAGACACACACACGCACGCACAGAGACTCACACGCACGCACGCACGCACGCACAGAGACTCACACACACGCATGCACAGAGACACACACGCACGCACAGAGACTCACACACACGCACGCACAGAGACACACACGCACGCACAGAGACTCACACACACACACACGCACGCACAGGTTCGGCTGGTTTCTATCCCCGCTGAGCTCTCAATTACTGAACCAGACCCTGAATCGAACTGACCGTTTGCTTAATTAGACCTTTTGAGTCGAAACATCCGCCTGGCCCCATTCCCGCGTTTTTTTTTCATTCACTCTCAAATCAATCAAATACCATCGTCTCACATTCTCACATCAACCTGTAGAATGAACTATACAGTTTTGCTGGGCTAGGACTACGGCTCCCAGCATGCCTCTGCACCCGCGGCAACGGTGAGGCATGCTGGGAGCTGTAGTTCTTTATGCTGTGGTCTCGTATCACAAGCGATACAG
>NW_026708687.1:0-39379 GCF_902713425.1 Acipenser ruthenus
TACCCATGGTAAATAGGTAACCTATTTACCATGGTATCCCTCCCCTGCGGCGGCTGCTCTTGATCTCCGGCTGCTCATGATCTCCGTGAAACGCACCCGCTGTCTCCAAACCTTGCAGAGCAAGCACATTGAAGCGCTTGAAAACACAGCACAACATTCCCTAATAACACCTTGCAATGCATTATGACTTCAAAGGTATACTTTAAGTCTATGACATTATTATTTATTGATTTTATTTTGTTTTATATCTTAGATCACCAACTGCCACGACAACACACTCGTTTTTTTTATGCAGTACTCCTGACGAACTTCACCCATTGCCCGCATCGTACCGGCTCTTAAGGTAGCTTGTGTTGGAGCAGCAGGACAAGCTCGCCATCCCGCCCGCTGCTTTCCTGCATTATTGCTCACGAAAACACAACGCACCCAGGGGAGAGATACCATGGTAAATAGGTAACCTATTTATCATGAGCAGCGGCTGCTCTTGATCTCCGGCTGCTCATGATCTCCGTGAACGCACCCGCTGTCTCCAAACCTTGCAGAGCAGCACATTGAAGCGCTTGAAAACACAGCACAACATTCCCTAATAACACTTGCAATGCATTATGACTTCAAAGGTATGACTTTAAGTCTATGACATTATTATTTATTGATTTTATTTTGTTTTATTCTTTGATCACCAACTGCCACGCAACACAGACATCCACACTCGTTTTTTTTATGCAGTACTCCTGACGAACTTCACCCATTGCCCGCATCGTACCGGCTCTTAAGGTAGCTTGTGTTGGAGCAGCAGGACAAGCTCGCCATCCCGCCCGCTGCTTTCCTGCATTATTGCTCACCAAAACACAACGCACCCAGGGTGAGAGATACCATGGTAAATAGGTAACCTATTTACCATGGTATCCCTTCCCTGCGGCGGCTGCTCTTTGATCTCCGGCTGCTCATGATCTCCGTGAACGCACCCGCTGTCTCCAAACCTTGCAGAGCAGCACATTGAAGCGCTTGAAAACACAGCACAACATTCCCTAATAACACTTGCAATGCATTATGACTTCAAAGGTTGACTTTAAGTCTATGACATTATTATTTATTGATTTTATTTTGTTTTATTTCTTTGATCACCAACTGCCATGACAACACACTCGTTTTTTTTTATGCAGTACTCCTGACGAACTTCACCCATTGCCCGCATCGTACCGGCTCTTAAGGATAGCTTGTGTTGGAGCAGCAGGACAAGCTCGCCATCCCGCCCGCTGCTTTCCTGCATTATTGCTCACGAAAACACAAACGCACCCAGGGGAGAGATACCATGGTAAATAGGTAACCTATTTACCATGGTAATCTCTCCCCTGCGGCGGCTGCTCTTGATCTCCGGCGGCTCGTGATCTCCGTGAATGCACCCGCTGTCTCCAAACCTTGCAGAGCAGCACATTGAAGCGCTTGAAAAACACAGCACAACATTCCCTAATAAACACTTGCAATGCATTATGACTTCAAAGGTATGACTTTAAGTCTATGACATTATTATTTATTGATTTTATTTTGTTTTATTTCTTTGAGCACCAACTGCCACGACAACACACTCGTTTTTTTTACGCAGTACTCCTGACGAACTTCACCCATTGCCCGCATCGTACCGGCTCTTAAGGTAGCTTGTGTTGGAGCAGCAGGACAAGCTCGCCATCCCGCCCGCTGCTTTCCTGCATTATTGCTCACGAAAACACAACGCACCCAGGGGAGAGATACCATGGTAAATAGGTAACCTATTTACCATGGTATCCCTCCCCTGCGGCGGCTGCTCTTGATCTCCCGGCTGCTCATGATCTCCGTGAACGCACCCGCTGTCTCCAAACCTTGCAGAGCAGCACATTGAAGCGCTTGAAAACACAGCACAACATTCCCTAATAACACTTGCAATGCATATGACTTCAAAAGGTATGACTTTAAGTCTATGACATTATTATTTATTGATTTTATTTTGTTTATATCTTTGATCACCAACTGCCACGACAACACACTCGTTTTTTTTTATGCAGTACTCCTGACGAACTTCACCCATTGCCCGCATCGTACCGGCTCTTAAGGGTAGCTTGTGTTGGAGCAGCAGGACAAGCTCGCCATCCCGCCCCGCTGCTTTCCTGCATTATTGCTCACGAAAACACAACGCACCCAGGGGAGAGATTACCATGGTAAATAGGTAACCTATTATCATGAGCAGCGGCTGCTCTTGATCTCCGGCTGCTCATGATCTCCGTGAACGCACCCGCTGTCTCCAAACCTTGCAGAGCAGCACATTGAAGCGCTTGAAAACACAGCACAACATTCCCTAATAACACTTGCAATGCATTATGACTTCAAAGGTATGACTTTAAGTCTATGACATTATTATTTATTGATTTTATTTTGTTTTATTTCTTTGATCACCAACTGCCACGACAACACGCTCGTTTTTTTTTATGCAGTACTCCTGACGAACTTCACCCATTGCCCGCATCGTACCGCTCTTAAGGTAGCTTGTGTTGGAGCAGCAGGACAAGCTCGCCATCCCGCCCGCTGCTTTCCTGCATTATTGCTCACCAAAACACAACGCACCCAGGGGAGAGATACCATGGTAAATAGGTAACCTATTTACCATGGTATCCCTTCCCTGCGGCGGCTGCTCTTGATCTCCGGCTTGCTCATGATCTCCGTGAACGCACCCGCTGTCTCCCAAACCTTGCAGAGCAGCACATTGAAGCGCTTGAAAACACAGCACAACATTCCCTAATAACACTTGCAATGCATTATGACTTCAAAGGTATGACTTTAAGTCTATGACATTATTATTTATTGATTTTATTTTGTTTTATTTCTTTGATCACCAACTGCCATGACAACACACTCGTTTTTTTTTATGCAGTACTCCTGACGAACTTCACCCATTGCCCGCATCGTACCGGCTCTTAAGGTAGCTTGTGTTGGAGCAGCTGGACAAGCTCGGCCATCCCGCCCGCTGCTTTCCTGCATTATTGCTCACGAAAACACAACGCACCCAGGGGAGAGATACCATGGTAAATAGGTAACCTATTTACCATGGTATCCCTCCCCTGCGGCGGCTGCTCTTGATCTCCGGCTGCTCATGATCTCCGTGAACGCACCCGCTGTCTCCCAAACCTTGCAGAGCAGCACATTGAAGCGCTTGAAAACACAGCACAACATTCCCTATAACACTTGGCAATGCATTATGACTTCAAAGGTATGACTTTAAGTCTATGACATTATTATTTATTGATTTTATTTTGTTTTATTTCTTTGATCACCAACTGCCACGACAACACACTCGTTTTTTTATGCAGTACTCCCTGACAAACTTCACCCCCATTGCCCGCATCGTACCGGCTCTTAAGGTAGCTTGTGTTGGAGCAGCAGGACAAGCTCGCCATCCCGCCCCGCTGCTTTCCTGCATTATTGCTCACGAAAACACAACGCACCCAGGGGAGAGATACCATGGTAAATAGGTAACCTATTTACCATGGTATCCCTCCCCTGCGGCGGCTGCTCTTGATCTCCGGCTGCTCATGATCTCCGTGAACGCACCCGCTGTCTCCAAACCTTGCAGAGCAGCACATTGAAGCGCTGAAAACACAGCACAACATTCCCTAATAACACTTGCAATGCATTATGACTTCAAAGGTATGACTTTAAGTCTATGACATTATTATTTATTGATTTTATTTTGTTTTATTTCTTTGATCACCAACTGCCACGACAACACACTCGTTTTTTTTATGCAGTACTCCTGACGAACTTCACCCATTGCCCGCATCGTACCGGCTCTAAGGTAGCTTGTGTTGGAGCAGCAGGACAAGCTCGCCATCCCGCCCGCTGCTTTCCTGCATTATTGCTCACGAAAACACAACGCACCCAGGGGAGAGATAACATGGTAAATAGGTAACCTAATAGGTAACCTATTTACCATGGTATCCCTCCCCTGCGGCGGCTGCTCTTGATCTCCGGCTGCTCATGATTTCCGTGAACGCACCCGCTGTCTCCAAACCTTGCAGAGCAGCACATTGAAGCGCTTGAAAAACACAGCACAACATTCCCTAATTACACTTGCAATGCATTATGACTTCAAAGGTATGATTTTAAGTCTATGACATTATTATTTATTGAGTTTATTTTATTTTATTTCTTTGATCACCAACTGCCACGACAACACACTCGTTTTTTTTATGCAGTACTCCTGACGAACTTCACCCATTGCCCGCATCGTACCGGCTCTTAAGGTAGCTTGTGTTGGAGCAGCAGGACAAGATTCGCCATCCCGCCCGCTGCTTTCCTGCATTATTGCTCACGAAAACACAAACGCACCCAGGGGAGAGATACCCTGGTAAATAGGTAACCTATTTACCATGGTATCCCTCCCCTGCGGCGGCTGCTCTTGATCTCCGGCTGCTCATGATCTCCGTGAACGCACCCGCTGTCTCCAAACCTTGCAGAGCAGCACATTGAAGCGCTAAAAAACACAGCACAACATTCCCTAATAACACTTGCAATGCATTATGACTTCAAAGGTATGGACTTTAAGTCTATGACATATTATTTATTGATTTTATTTTATTTTATTTCTTTGATCACCAACTTGCCACGACAACACACTCGTTTTTTTATGCAGTACCCTCCCGACGAACTTCACCCATTGCCCGCATCGTACCGGCTCTTAAGGTAGCTTGTGTTGAGCAGCAGGACAAGATCGCCATCCCGCCCGCTGCTTTCCTGCATTATTGCTCACGAAACACAACGCACCCAGGGGAGAGATACCATGGTAAATAGGTAACCTATTTATCATGAGCAGCGGCTGCTCTTGATCTCCGGCTGCTCATGATCTCCGTGAACGCACCCGCTGTCTCCAAACCTTGCAGAGCAGCACATTGAAGCGCTTGAAAACACAGCACAACATTCCCTAATAACACTTGCAATGCATTATGACTTCAAAGGTATGACTTTAAGTCTATGACATTATTATTTATTGATTTTATTTTGTTTATTTCTTTGATCACCAACTGCCACGACAACACACTCGTTTTTTTTTATGCAGTACTCCTGACGAACTTCACCCATTGCCCGCATCGTACCGGCTCTTAAGGTAAGCTTGTGTTGGAGCAGCAGGACAAGCTCGCCATATCCCGCCCGCTGCTTTCCTGCATTATTGCTCACCAAAACACAACGCACCCAGGGGAGAGATACCATGGTAAATAGGTAACCTATTTACCATGGTATCCCTCCCCTGCGGCGGCTGCTCTTGATCTCCGGCTGCTCATGATCTCCGTGAACGCACCCCGCTGTCTCCAAACCTTGCAGAGCAGCACATTGAAGCGCTTGAAAACACAGCACAACATTCCCTAATAACACTTGCAATGCATTATGACTTCAAAGGTATGACTTTAAGTCTATGACATTATTATTTATTGATTTTATTTTGTTTTTATTTCTTTGATCACCAACTGCCACGACAACACACTCGTTTTTTTTATGCAGTACTCCTGACGAACTTCACCCATTGCCCCGCATCGTACCGGCTCTTAAGGTAGCTTGTGTTGGAGCAGCAGGGACAAGCTTGCCATCCCGCCCGCTGCTTTCCTGCATTATTGCTCACAGAAAACACAACGCACCCAGGGGAGAGATACCGGGATGGTAAATAGGTAACCTATTTACCATGGTATCCCTCCCCTGCGGCGGCTGCTCTTGATCTCCGGCTGCTCATGATCTCCGTGAACGCACCCGCTGTCTCCAAACCTTGCAGAGCAGCACATTGAAGCGCTTGAAAAACACAGCACAACATTCCCTAATAACACTTGCAATGCATTATGACTTCAAAGGTATGACTTTAAGTGTATGACATTATTATTATTGATTTTATTTTGTTTTATTTCTTTGATCACCAACTGCCACGACAACACACTCGTTTTTTTATGCAGTACTCCTGACGAACTTCACCCATTGCCCGCATCGTACCGGCTCTTAAGGTAGCTTGTGTTGGAGCAGCAGGACAAGCTCGCCATCCCGGCCGCTGCTTTCCTGCATTATTGCTCACGAAAACACAACGCACCCAGGGGAGCGATACCATGGTAAATAGGTAACCTATTTACCATGGTATCTCCCTCCCCTGCGGCGGCTGCTCTTGATCTCCGGCTGCTCATGATCTCCGTGAACGCACCCGCTGTCTCCAAACCTTGCAGAGCAGCACATTGAAGCGCTTGAATACACAGCACAACATTCCCTAATAACACTTGCAATGCATTATGACTTCAAAGGTATGACTTTAAGTCTATGACATTATTATTTATTGATTTTATTTTGTTTTATTTCTTTGATCACCAACTGCCACGACAACACACTCGTTTTTTTATGCAGTACTCCTGACGAACTTCACCCATTGCCCGCATCGTACCGGCTCTTAAGGTAGCTTGTGTTGGAGCAGCAGGACAAGCTCGCCATCCCGCCCGCTGCTTTCCTGCATTATTGCTCACGAAAACACAACGCACCCAGGGGAGAGATACCATGGTAAATAGGTAACCTATTTACCATGGTATCCCTCCCCTGCGGCGGCTGCCTCTTGATCTCCGGCTGCTCATGATCTCCGTGAACGCACCCGCTGTCTCCAAACCTTGCAGAGCAGCACATTGAAGCGCTTGAAAAGTACAGCACAACATTTCCCTAATAACACTTGCAATGCATTATGACTTCAAAGGTATGACTTTAAGTCTATGACATTATTATTTATTGATTTTATTTTGTTTTATTTCTTTGATCACCAACTGCCACGACAACACACCTCTCGTTTTTTTTTATGCAGTACTCCTGACGAACTTCACCCATTGCCCGCATCGTACCGGCACTTAAGGTAGCTTGTGTTGGAGCAGCAGGACAAGCTCGCCATCCCGCCCGCTGCTTTTCCTGCATTATTGCTCACGAAAACACAACGCACCCAGGGGAGAGATACCATGGTAAATAGGTAACCTATTTACCATGGTATCCCTCCCCTGCGGCGGCTGCTCTTGATCTCCGGCTGCTCATGATCTCCGTGAACGCACCCGCTGTCTCCAAACCTTGCAGAGCAGCACATTGAAGCGCTTGAAAACACAGCACAACATTCCCTAATAACACTTGCAATGCATTATGACTTCAAAGGTATGACTTTAAGTCTATGACATTATTATTTATTGATTTTATTTTGTTTTATTTCTTTGATCACCAACTGCCACGACAACACACTCGTTTTTTTATGCAGTACTCCTGACGAACTTCACCCCATTGCCCCGCATCGTACCGGCTCTTAAGGTAGCTTGTGTGGTGCAGCAGGACAAGCTCGCCATCCCGCCCGCTGCTTTCCTGCATTATTGCTCACGAAAACACAACGCACCCAGGGGAGAGATACCATGGTAAATAGGTAACCTATTTACCATGGTATCCCTCCCCTGCGGCGGCTGCTCTTGATCTCCGGCTGCTCATGATCTCCGTGAACGCTCCCGCTGTCCTCCAAACCTTGCAGAGCAGCACATTGAAGCGCTTGAAAACACAGCACAACATTCCCTAATAACACTTGCAATGCATTATGACTTCAAAGGTATGACTTTAAGTCTATGACATTATTATTTATTGATTTTATTTTGTTTTATTTCTTTGATCACCAACCTGCCACGACAACACACTCGTTTTTTGTATGCAGTACTCCTGACGAACTTCACCCATTGCCCGCATCGTACCGGCTCTTAAGGTAGCTTGTGTTGGAGCAGCAGGACAAGCTCGCCATCCCGCCCGCTGCTTTCCTGCATTATTGCTCACGAAAACACAACGCACCCAGGGGAGAGATACCATGGTAAATAGGTAACCCTATTTACCATGGTAATCCCTCCCCTGCGGCGGCTGCTCTTGATCTCCGGCTGCTCATGATCTCCGTGAACGCACCCCGCTGTCTCCAAACCTTGCAGAGCAGCACATTGAAGCGCTTGAAAACACAGCACAACATTCCCTAATAACACTTGCAATGCATTATGACTTCAAAGGTATGACTTTAAGTCTATGACATTATTATTTATTGATTTTATTTTGTTTTATTTCTTGATCACCAACTGCCACGACAACACACTCGTTTCTTTATGCAGTACTCCTGACGAACTTCACCCATTGCCCCGCATCGTACCGGCTCTTAAGGTAGCTTGTGTTGGAGCAGCAGGACAAGCTCGCCATCCCGCCCGCTGCTTTCCTGCATTATTGCTCACTCAAAACACAACGCACCCAGGGGAGAGATACCATGGTAAATAGGTAACCTATTTACCATGGTATCCCTCCCCTGCGGCGGCTGCTCTTGATCTCCGGCTGCTCATGATCTCCGTGAACGCACCCGCTGTCTCCAAACCTTGCAGAGCAGCACATTGAAGCGCTTGAAAACACAGCACAACATTCCCTAATAACACTTGCAATGCATTATGACTTCAAAGGTATGACTTTAAGTCTATGACATTATTATTTATTGATTTTATTTTGTTTTAATTCTTTGATCACCAACTGGCCACGGACAACACACTCGTTTTTTTATGCAGTACTCCTGACGAATTTCACCCATTGCCCGCATTCGTACCGGCTCTTAAGGTAGCTTGTGTTGGAGCAGCAGGACAAGCTCGCCATCCCGCCCGGCTGCTTTCCTGCATTATTGCTCACGAAAACACAACGCACCCAGGGGAGAGATACCATGGTAAATAGGTAACCTATTAGGTAATCTGCGTTCACGGAGATAGGTAACCTATTTACCATGGTATCCCTCCCCTGCGGCGGCTGCTCTTGATCTCCGGCTGCTCATGATCTCCGTGAACGCACCCGCTGTCTCCAAACCTTGCAGAGCAGCACATTGAATCGCTTGAAAAACACAGCACAACATTCCCTAATAACACTTGCAATGCATTATGACTTCAAAGGTATGACTTTAAGTCTATGACATTATTATTTATTGATTTTATTTGTTTTATTTCTTTGATCACCAACTGCCACGAGAACACACTCGTTTTTTTATGCAGTACTCCTGACGAACTTCACCCATTGCCCGCATCGTACCGGCTCTTAAGGTAGCTTGTGTTGGAGCAGCAGGACAAGCTCGCCATCCCGCCCGCTGCCTTCCTGCATTATTGCTCACGAAAACACAACGCACCCAGGGGGAGAGATACCATGGTAAATAGGTAACCTATTAGGTAATCTGCGTTCACGGAGATAGGTAACCTATTTACCATGGTATCCCTCCCCTGCGGCGGCTGCTCTTGATCTCCGGCTGCTCATGATCTCCGTGAACGCACCCGCTGTCTCCAAACCTTGCAGAGCAGCACATTGAAGCGCTTGAAAACACAGCACAACATTCCCTAATAACACTTGCAATGCATTATGACTTCAAAGGTATGACTTTAAGTCTATGACATTATTATTTATTGATTTTATTTTGTTTTATTTCTTTGATCACCAACTGCCACGACAACACATTCGTTTTTTTTACGCAGTACTCCTGACGAACTTCACCCATTGCCCCGCATCGTACCGGCTCTTAAGGTAGCTTGTGTTGGAGCAGCAGGACAAGCTCGCCATCCCGCCCGCTGCTTTCCTGCATTATTGCTCACGAAAACACAACGCACCCAGGGGAGAGATACCATGGTAAATAGGTAAACCTATTTACCATGGTATCCCTCCCCCTGCGGCGGCTGCTCTTGATCTCCGGCTGCTCATGATCTCCGTGAACGCACCCGCTGTCTCCAAACCTTGCAGAGCAGCACATTGAAGCGCTTGAAAACACAACACAACATTCCCTAATAACACTTGCAATGCATTATGACTTCTAAGGTATGACTTTAAGTCTATGACATTATTTTTTATTGATTTTATTTTGTTTTATTTCTTTGATCACCAACTGCCACGACAACACACTCGTTTTTTTTATGCAGTACTCCTGACGAACTTCACCCATTGCCCGCATCGTACCGGCTCTTAAGGTAGCTTGTTTTGGAGCAGCAGGACAAGCTCGCCATCCCGCCCGCTGCTTTCCTGCATTATTGCTCACGAAAACACAACGCACCCAGGGGAGAGATACCATGGTAAATAGGTAACCTATTTATGCATTAACCTATTTACCATGGTATCCCTCCCCTGCGGCGGCTGCTCTTGATCTCCGGCTGCTCATGATCTCCGTGAACGCACCCGCTGTCTCCAAACCTTGCAGAGCAGCACATTGAAGCGCTTGAAAACACAGCACAACATTCCCTAATAACACTTGCAATGCATTATGACTTCAAAGGTATGACTTTAAGTCTATGACATTATTATTTATTGATTTTATTTTGTTTTATTTCTTTGATCACCAACTGCCACGACAACACACTCGTTTTTTTATGCAGTACTCCTGACGAACTTCACCCATTGCCCGCATCGTACCGGCTCTTAAGGTAGCTTGTGTTGGAGCAGCAGGACAAGTTCGCCATCCCGCCCGCTGCCTTCCTGCATTATTGCTCACGAAAACACAACGCAACCAGGGGAGAGATACCATGGTAAATAGGTAACCTATTAGGTAATCTGCGTTCACGGAGATAGGTAACCTATTTACCATGGTATCCCTCCCCTGCGGCGGCTGCTCTTGATCTCCGGCTGCTCATGATCTCCGTGAACGCACCCGCTGTCTCCAAACCTTGCAGAGCAGCACATTGAAGCGCTTGAAAACACAGCACAACATTCCCTAATAACACTTGCAATGCATTATGACTTCAAAGGTATGACTTTAAGTCTATGACATTATTATTTATTGATTTTATTTTGTTTTATTTCTTTGATCACCAACAGCCACGACAACACACTCGTTTTTTTTATGCAGTACTCCTGACGAACTTCACCCATTGCCCGCATCGTACCGGCTCTTAAGGTAGCTTGTGTTGGAGCAGCAGGACAAGCTCGCCATCCCGCCCGCTGCTTTCCTGCATTATTGCTCACGAAAACACAACGCACCCAGGGGAGAGATATCCCTCCCCTGCGGCGGCTGCTCTTGATCTCCGGCTGCTCATGATCTCCGTGAACGCACCCGCTGTCTCCAAACCTTGCAGAGCAGCACATTGAAGCGCTTGAAAACACAGCACAACATTCCCTAATAACACTTGCAATGCATTATGACTTCAAAGGTATGACTTTAAGTCTATGACATTATTATTTATTGATTTTATTTTGTTTTATTTCTTTGATCACCAACTGCCACGACAACACACTCGTTTTTTTTATGCAGTACTCCTGACGAACTTCACCCATTGCCCGCATCGTACCGGCTCTTAAGGTAGCTTGTTTTGGAGCAGCAGGACAAGCTCGCCATCCCGCCCGCTGCTTTCCTGCATTATTGCTCACGAAAACACAACGCACCCAGGGGAGAGATACCATGGTAAATAGGTAACCTATTTATGCATTAACCTATTTACCATGGTATCCCTCCCCTGCGGCGGCTGCTCTTGATCTCCGGCTGCTCATGATCTCCGTGAACGCACCCGCTGTCTCCAAACCTTGCAGAGCAGCACATTGAAGCGCTTGAAAACACAGCACAACATTCCCTAATAACACTTGCAATGCATTATGACTTCAAAGGTATGACTTTAAGTCTATGACATTATTATTTATTGATTTTATTTTGTTTTATTTCTTTGATCACCAACTGCCACGAGAACACACTCGTTTTTTTATGCAGTACTCCTGACGAACTTCACCCATTGCCCGCATCGTACCGGCTCTTAAGGTAGCTTGTGTTGGAGCAGCAGGACAAGCTCGCCATCCCGCCCGCTGCCTTCCTGCATTATTGCTCACGAAAACACAACGCACCCAGGGGAGAGATACCATGGTAAATAGGTAACCTATTAGGTAATCTGCGTTCACGGAGATAGGTAACCTATTTACCATGGTATCCCTCCCCTGCGGCGGCTGATCTTGATATCCGGCTGCTCATGATCTCCGTGAACGCACCCGCTGTCTCCAAACCTTGCAGAGCAGCACATTGAAGCGCTTGAAAACACAGCACAACATTCCCTAATAACACTTGCAATGCATTATGACTTCAAAGGTATGACTTTAAGTCTATGACATTATTATTTATTTATTTTATTTTGTTTTATTTCTTTGATCACCAACTGCCACGACAACACACTCGTTTTTTTTATGCAGTACTCCTGACGAACTTCACCCATTGCCCGCATCGTACCGGCTCTTAAGGTAGCTTCTGTTGGAGCAGCAGGACAAGCTCGCCATCCCGCCCGCTGCTTTCCTGCATTATTGCTCACGAAAACACAACGCACCCAGGGGAGAGATACCATGGTAAATAGGTAACCTATTTACCATGGTATCCCTCCCCTGCGGCGGCTGCTCTTGATCTCCGGCTGCTCATGATCTCCGTGAACGCACCCGCTGTCTCCAAACCTTGCAGAGCAGCACATTGAAGCGCTTGAAAACACAGCACAACATTCCCTAATAACACTTGCAATGCATTATGACTTCAAAGGTATGACTTTAAGTCTATGACATTATTATTTATTGATTTTATTTTGTTTTATTTCTTTGATCACCAACTGCCACGACAACACACTCGTTTTTTTTTATGCAGTACTCCTGACGAACTTCACCCATTGCCCGCATCGTACCGGCTCTTAAGGTAGCTTGTGTTGGAGCAGCAGGACAAGCTCGCCATCCCGCCCGCTGCTTTCCTGCATTATTGCTCACGAAAACACAACGCACCCAGGGGAGAGATACCATGGTAAATAGGTAACCTATTTACCATGGTATCCCTCCCCTGCTGCGGCTGCTCTTGATCTCCGGCTGCTCATGATCTCCGTGAACGCACCCGCTGTCTCCAAACCTTGCAGAGCAGCACATTGAAGCGCTTGAAAACACAGCACAACATTCCCTAATAACACTTGCAATGCATTATGACTTCAAAGGTATGACTTTAAGTCTATGACATTATTATTTATTGATTTTATTTTGTTTTATTTCTTTGATCACCAACTGCCACGACAACACACTCGTTTTTTATGCAGTACTCCTGACGAACTTCACCCATTGCCCGCATCGTACCGGCTCTTAAGGTAGCTTGTGTTGGAGCAGCAGGACAAGCTCGCCATCCCGCCCGCTGCTTTCCTGCATTATTGCTCACGAAAACACAACGCACCCAGGGGAGAGATACCATGGTAAATAGGTAACCTATTTACCATGGTATCCCTCCCCTGCGGCGGCTGCTCTTGATCTCCGGCTGCTCATGATCTCCGTGAACGCACCCGCTGTCTCCAAACCTTGCAGAGCAGCACATTGAAGCGCTTGAAAACACAGCACAACATTCCCTAATAACACTTGCAATGCATTATGACTTCAAAGGTATGACTTTGAGTCTATGACATTATTATTTATTGATTTTATTTTGTTTTATTTCTTTGATCACCAACTGCCACGACAACACACTCGTTTTTTTTATGCAGTACTCCTGACGAACTTCACCCATTGCCCGCATCGTACCGGCTCTTAAGGTAGCTTGTGTTGGAGCAGCAGGACAAGCTCGCCATCCCGCCCGCTGCTTTCCTGCATTATTGCTCACGAAAACACAACGCACCCAGGGGAGAGATACCATGGTAAATAGGTAACCTATTTACCATGGTATCCCTCCCCTGCGGCGGCTGCTCTTGATCTCCGGCTGCTCATGATCTCCGTGAACGCACCCGCTGTCTCCAAACCTTGCAGAGCAGCACATTGAAGCGCTTGAAAACACAGCACAACATTCCCTAATAACACTTGCAATGCATTATGACTTCAAAGGTATGACTTTAAGTCTATGACATTATTATTTATTGATTTTATTTTGTTTTATTTCTTTGATCACCAACTGCCACGACAACACACTCGTTTTATTTATGCAGTACTCCTGACGAACTTCACCCATTGCCCGCATCGTACCGGCTCTTAAGGTAGCTTGTGTTGGAGCAGCAGGACAAGCTCGCCATCCCGCCCGCTGCTTTCCTGCATTATTGCTCACGAAAACACAACGCACCCAGGGGAGAGGTAACCTATTTACCATGGTATCCCTCCCCTGCGGCGGCTGCTCTTGATCTCCGGCTGCTCATGATCTCCGTGAACGCACCCGCTGTCTCCAAACCTTGCAGAGCAGCACATTGAAGCGCTTGAAAACACAGCACAACATTCCCTAATAACACTTGCAATGCATTATGACTTCAAAGGTATGACTTTAAGTCTATGACATTATTATTTATTGATTTTATTTTGTTTTATTTCTTTGATCACCAACTGCCACGACAACACACTCGTTTTTTTTATGCAGTACTCCTGACGAACTTCACCCATTGCCCGCATCGTACCGGCTCTTAAGGTAGCTTGTGTTGGAGCAGCAGGACAAGCTCGCCATCCCGCCCGCTGCTTTCCTGCATTATTGCTCACGAAAACACAACGCACCCAGGGGAGAGATACCATGGTAAATAGGTAACCTATTTACCATGGTATCCCTCCCCTGCGGCGGCTGCTCTTGATCTCCGGCTGCTCATGATCTCCGTGAACGCACCCGCTGTCTCCAAACCTTGCAGAGCAGCACATTGAAGCGCTTGAAAACACAGCACAACATTCCCTAATAACACTTGCAATGCATTATGACTTCAAAGGTATGACTTTAAGTCTATGACATTATTATTTATTGATTTTATTTTGTTTTATTTCTTTGATCACCAACTGCCACGACAACACACTCGTTTTTTTATGCAGTACTCCTGACGAACTTCACCCATTGCCCGCATCGTACCGGCTCTTAAGGTAGCTTGTGTTGGAGCAGCAGGACAAGCTCGCCATCCCGCCCGCTGCTTTCCTGCATTATTGCTCACGAAAAAACAACGCACCCAGGGGAGAGATACCATAGTAAATAGGTACCATAGTAAATAGGTAACCTATTTACCATGGTATCCCTCCCCTGCGGCGGCTGCTCTTGATCTCCGGCTGCTCATGATCTCCGTCAACGCACCCGCTGTCTCCAAACCTTGCAGAGCAGCACATTGAAGCGCTTGAAAACACAGCACATCATTCCCTAATAACACTTGCAATGCATTATGACTTCAAAGGTATGACTTTAAGTCTATGACATTATTATTTATTGATTTTATTTTGTTTTATTTCTTTGATCATCAACTGCCACGACAACACACTTGTTTTTTTATGCAGTACTCCTGACGAACTTCACCCATTGCCCGCATCGTACCGGCTCTTAAGGTAGCTTGTGTTGGAGCAGCAGGACAAGCTCGCCATCCCGCCCGCTGCTTTCCTGCATTATTGCTCACGAAAACACAACGCACCCAGGCGGCTGCTCTTGATCTCCGGCTGCTCATGATCTCCGTGAACGCACCCGCTGTCTCCAAACCTTGCAGAGCAGCACATTGAAGCGCTTGAAAACACAGCACAACATTCCCTAATAACACTTGCAATGCATTATGACTGCAAAGGTATGACTTTAAGTCTATGACATTATTATTTATTGATTTTATTTTGTTTTATTTCTTTGATCACCAACTGCCACGACAACACACTCGTTTTTTTTATGCAGTACTCCTGACGAACTTCACCCATTGCCCGCATCGTACCGGCTCTTAAGGTAGCTTGTGTTGGAGCAGCAGGACAAGCTCGCCATCCCGCCCGCTGCTTTCCTGCATTATTGCTCACGAAAACACAACGCACCCAGGGGAAAGATACCATGGTAAATAGGTAACCTATTTACCATGGTATCCCTCCCCTGCGGCGGCTGCTCTTGATCTCCGGCTGCTCATGATCTCCATGAACGCACCCGCTGTCTCCAAACCTTGCAGAGCAGCACATTGAAGCGCTTGAAAACACAGCACAACATTCCCTAATAACACTTGCAATGCATTATGACTTCAAAGGTATGACTTTAAGTCTATGACATTATTATTTATTGATTTTATTTTGTTTTATTTCTTTGATCACCAACTGCCACGACAACACACTCGTTTTTTTTACGCAGTACTCCTGACGAACTTCACCCATTGCCCGCATCGTACCGGCTCTTAAGGTAGCTTGTGTTGGAGCAGCAGGACAAGCTCGCCATCCCGCCCGCTGCTTTCCTGCATTATTGCTCACGAAAACACAACGCACCCAGGGGAGAGATACCATGGTAAATAGGTAACCTATTTACCATGGTATCCCTCCCCTGCGGCGGCTGCTCTTGATCTCCGGCTGCTCATGATCTCCGTGAACGCACCCGCTGTCTCCAAACCTTGCAGAGCAGCACATTGAAGCGCTTGAAAACACAGCACAACATTCCCTAATAACACTTGCAATGCATTATGACTTCAAAGGTATGACTTTAAGTCTATGACATTATTATTTATTGATTTTATTTTGTTTTATTTCTTTGATCACCAACTGCCACGACAACACACTCGTTTTTTTATGCAGTACTCCTGACGAACTTCACCCATTGCCCGCATCGTACCGGCTCTTAAGGTAGCTTGTGTTGGAGCAGCAGGACAAGCTCGCCATCCCGCCCGCTGCTTTCCTGCATTATTGCTCACGAAAACACAACGCACCCAGGGGAGAGGTAACCTATTTACCATGGTATCCCTCCCCTGCGGCGGCTGCTCTTGATCTCCGGCTGCTCATGATCTCCGTGAACGCACCCGCTGTCTCCAAACCTTGCAGAGCAGCACATTGAAGCGCTTCAAAACAAAGCACAACATTCCCTAATAACACTTGCAATGCATTATGACTTCAAAGGTATGACTTTAAGTCTATGACATTATTATTTATTGATTTTATTTTGTTTTATTTCTTTGATCACCAACTGCCACGACAACACACTCGTTTTTTTTATGCAGTACTCCTGACGAACTTCACCCATTGCCCGCATCGTACCGGCTCTTAAGGTAGCTTGTGTTGGAGCAGCAGGACAAGCTCGCCATCCCGCCCGCTGCTTTCCTGCATTATTGCTCACGAAAACACAACGCACCCAGGGGAGAGATACCATGGTAAATAGGTAACCTATTTACCATGGTATCCCTCCCCTGCGGCGGCTGCTCTTGATCTCCGGCTGCTCATGATCTCCGTGAACGCACCCGCTGTCTCCAAACCTTGCAGAGCAGCACATTGAAGCGCTTGAAAACACAGCACAACATTCCCTAATAACACTTGCAATGCATTATGACTTCAAAGGTATGACTTTAAGTCTATGACATTATTATTTATTGATTTTATTTTGTTTTATTTCTTTGATCACCAACTGCCACGACAACACACTCGTTTTTTTATGCAGTACTCCTGACGAACTTCACCCATTGCCCGCATCGTACCGGCTCTTAAGGTAGCTTGTGTTGGAGCAGCAGGACAAGCTCGCCATCCCGCCCGCTGCTTTCCTGCATTATTGCTCACCAAAACACAACGCACCCAGGGGAGAGATACCATGGTAAATAGGTACCATAGTAAATAGGTAACCTATTTACCATGGTATCCCTCCCCTGCGGCGGCTGCTCTTGATCTCCGGCTGCTCATGATCTCCGTCAACGCACCCGCTGTCTCCAAACCTTGCAGAGCAGCACATTGAAGCGCTTGAAAACACAGCACAACATTCCCTAATAACACTTGCAATGCATTATGACTTCAAAGGTATGACTTTAAGTCTATGACATTATTATTTATTGATTTTATTTTGTTTTATTTCTTTGATCATCAACTGCCACGACAACACACTCGTTTTTTTATGCAGTACTCCTGACGAACTTCACCCATTGCCCGCATCGTACCGGCTCTTAAGGTAGCTTGTGTTGGAGCAGCAGGACAAGCTCGCCATCCCGCCCGCTGCTTTCCTGCATTATTGCTCACGAAAACACAACACACCCAGGCGGCTGCTCTTGATCTCCGGCTGCTCATGATCTCCGTGAACGCACCCGCTGTCTCCAAACCTTGCAGAGCAGCACATTGAAGCGCTTGAAAACACAGCACAACATTCCCTAATAACACTTGCAATGCATTATGACTTCAAAGGTATGACTTTAAGTCTATGACATTATTATTTATTGATTTTATTTTGTTTTATTTCTTTGATCACCAACTGCCACGACCACACACTCGTTTTTTTATGCAGTACTCCTGACGAACTTCACCCATTGCCCGCATCGTACCGGCTCTTAAGGTAGCTTGTGTTGGAGCAGCAGGACAAGCTCGCCATCCCGCCCGCTGCTTTCCTGCATTATTGCTCACGAAAACACAACGCACCCAGGGGAGAGATAGGTAACCTATTTACCATGGTATCCCTCCCCTGCGGGGGCTGCTCTTGATCTCCGGCTGCTCATGATCCCCGTGAACGCACCCGCTGTCTCCAAACCTTGCAGAGCAGCACATTGAAGCGCTTGAAAACACAGCACAACATTCCCTAATAACACTTGCAATGCATTATGACTTCAAAGGTATGACTTTAAGTCTATGACATTATTATTTATTGATTTTATTTTGTTTTATTTCTTTGATCACCAACTGCCACGACAACACACTCGTTTTTTTATGCAGTACTCCTGACGAACTTCACCCATTGCCCGCATCGTACCGGCTCTTAAGTTAGCTTGTGTTGGAGCAGCAGGACAAGCTCGCCATCCCGCCCGCTGCTTTCCTGCATTATTGCTCACGAAAACACAACGCACCCAGGGGAGAGATACCATGGTAAATAGGTAACCTATTTAGGTAACCTATTTACCATGGTATCCCTCCCCTGCGGCGGCTGCTCTTGATCTCCGGCTGCTCATGATCTCCGTGAACGCACCCGCTGTCTCCAAACCTTGCAGAGCAGCACATTGAAGCGCTTGAAAACACAGCACAACATTCCCTAATAACACTTGCAATGCATTATGACTTCAAAGGTATGACTTTAAGTCTATGACATTATTATTTATTGATTTTATTTTGTTTTATTTCTTTGATCACCAACTGCCACGACAACACACTCGTTTTTTTTTATGCAGTACTCCTGACGAACTTCACCCATTGCCCGCATCGTACCGGCTCTTAAGGTAGCTTGTGTTGGAGCAGCAGGACAAGCTCGCCATCCCGCCCGCTGCTTTCCTGCATTATTATTGCTCACGAAAACACAACGCAACCAGGGGAGAGATACCATGGTAAATAGGTAACCTAATAGGTAACCTATTTACCATGGTATCCCTCCCCTGCGGCGGCTGCTCTTGATCTCCGGCTGCTCATGATCTCCGTGAACGCACCCGCTGTCTCCAAACCTTGCAGAGCAGCACATTGAAGCGCTTGAAAACACAGCACAACATTCCCTAATAACACTTGCAATGCATTATGACTTCAAAGGTATGACTTTAAGTCTATGACATTATTATTTATTGATTTTATTTTGTTTTATTTCTTTGATCACCAACTGCCACGACAACACACTCGTTTTTTTTTATGCAGTACTCCTGACGATCTTCACCCATTGCCCGCATCGTACCGGCTCTTAAGGTAGCTTGTGTTGGAGCAGCAGGACAAGCTCGCCATCCCGCCCGCTGCTTTCCTGCATTATTGCTCACGAAAACACAACGCACCCAGGGGAGAGATACCATGGTAAATAGGTAACCTATAGGTAACCTATTTACCATGGTATCCCTCCCCTGCGGCGGCTGCTCTTGATCTCCGGCTGCTCATGATCTCCGTGAACGCACCCGCTGTCTCCAAACCTTGCAGAGCAGCACATTGAAGCGCTTGAAAATACAGCACAACATTCCCTAATAACACTTGCAATGCATTATGACTTCAAAGGTATGACTTTAAGTCTATGACATTATTATTTATTGATTTTATTTTGTTTTATTTCTTTGATCACCAACTGCCACGACAACACACTCGTTTTTTTTACGCAGTACTCCTGACGAACTTCACCCATTGCCCGCATCGTACCGGCTCTTAAGGTAGCTTGTGTTGGAGCAGCAGGACAAGCTCGCCATCCCGCCCGCTGCTTTCCTGCATTATTGCTCACGAAAACACAACGCTCCCAGGGGAGATTTACCATGGTAAATAGGTAACCTATTTACCATGGTATCCCTCCCCTGCGGCGTCTGCTCTTGATCTCCGGCTGCTCATGATCTCCGTGAACGCACCCGCTGTCTCCAAACCTTGCAGAGCAGCACATTGAAGCGCTTGAAAACACAGCACAACATTCCCTAATAACACTTGCAATGCATTATGACTTCAAAGGTATGACTTTAAGTCTATGACATTATTATTTATTGATTTTATTTTGTTTTATTTCTTTGATCACCAACTGCCACGACAACACACTTGTTTTTTTTACGCAGTACTCCTGACGAACTTCACCCATTGCCCGCATCGTACCGGCTCTTAAGGTAGCTTGTGATGGAGCAGCAGGACAAGCTCGCCATCCCGCCCGCTGCTTTCCTGCATTATTGCTCACGAAAACACAACGCACCCAGGGGAGAGATACCATGGTAAATAGGTAACCTGGTAAATAGGTAACCTATTTACCATGGTATCCCTCCCCTGCGGCGGCTGCTCTTGATCTCCGGCTGCTCATGATCTCCGTGAACGCACCCGCTGTCTCCAAACCTTGCAGAGCAGCACATTGAAGCGCTTGAAAACACAGCACAACATTCCCTAATAACACTTGCAATGCATTATGACTTCAAAGGTATGACTTTAAGTCTATGACATTATTATTTATTGATTTTATTTTGTTTTATTTCTTTGATCACCAACTGCCACGACAACACACTCGTTTTTTTTACGCAGTACTCCTGACGAACTTCACCCATTGCCCGCATCGTACCGGCTCTTAAGGTAGCTTGTGTTGGAGCAGCAGGACAAGCTCGCCATCCCGCCCGCTGCTTTCCTGCATTATTGCTCACGAAAACACAACGCACCCAGGGGAGAGATACCATGGTATATAGGTAACCTGGTAAATAGGTAACCTATTTACCATGGTATCCCTCCCCTGCGGCGGCTGCTCTTGATCTCCGGCTGCTCATGATCTCCGTGAACGCACCCGCTGTCTCCAAACCTTGCAGAGCAGCACATTGAAGCGCTTGAAAACACAGCACAACATTCCCTAATAACACTTGCAATGCATTATGACTTCAAAGGTATGACTTTAAGTCTATGACATTATTATTTATTGATTTTATTTTGTTTTATTTCTTTGATCACCAACTGCCACGACAACACACTCGTTTTTTTTATGCAGTACTCCTGACGAACTTCACCCATTGCCCGCATCGTACCGGCTCTTAAGGTAGCTTGTGTTGGAGCAGCAGGACAAGCTCGCCATCCCGCCCGCTGCTTTCCTGCATTATTGCTCACGAAAACACAACGCACCCAGGGGAGAGATACCATGGTAAATAGGTAACCTATTTACCATGGTATCCCTCCCCTGCGGCGGCTGCTCTTGATCTCCGGCTGCTCATGATCTCCGTGAACGCACCCGCTGTCTCCAAACCTTGCAGAGCAGCACATTGAAGCGCTTGAAAACACAGCACAACATTCCCTAATAACACTTGCAATGCATTATGACTTCAAAGGTATGACTTTAAGTCTATGACATTATTATTTATTTATTGATTTTATTTTGTTTTATTTCTTTGATCACCAACTGCCACGACAACACACTCGTTTTTTTTATGCAGTACTCCTGACGAACTTCACCCATTGCCCGCATCGTACCGGCTCTTAAGGTAGCTTGTGTTGGAGCAGCAGGACAAGCTCGCCATCCCGCCCGCTGCTTTCCTGCATTATTGCTCACGAAAACACAACGCACCCAGGGGAGAGATACCATGGTAAATAGGTAACCTATTTACCATGGTATCCCTCCCCTGCGGCGGCTGCTCTTGATCTCCGGCTGCTCATGATCTCCGTGAACGCACCCGCTGTCTCCAAACCTTGCAGAGCAGCACATTGAAGCGCTTGAAAACACAGCACAACATTCCCTAATAACACTTGCAATGCATTATGACTTCAAAGGTATGACTTTAAGTCTATGACATTATTATTTATTGATTTTATTTTGTTTTATTTCTTTGATCACCAACTGCCACGACAACACACTCGTTTTTTTTACGCAGTACTCCTGACGAACTTCACCCATTGCCCGCATCGTACCGGCTCTTAAGGTAGCTTGTGTTGGAGCAGCAGGACAAGCTCGCCATCCCGCCCGCTGCTTTCCTGCATTATTGCTCACGAAAACACAACGCACCCAGGGGAGAGATACCATGGTAAATAGGTAACCTATTTAACCTATTTACCATGGTATCCCTCCCCTGCGGCGGCTGCTCTTGATCTCCGGCTGCTCATGATCTCCGTGAACGCACCCGCTGTCTACAAACCTTGCAGAGCAGCACATTGAAGCGCTTGAAAACACAGCACAACATTCCCTAATAACACTTGCAATGCATTATGACTTCAAAGGTATGACTTTAAGTCTATGACATTATTATTTATTGATTTTATTTTGTTTTATTTCTTTGATCAACAACTGCCACGACAACACACTCGTTTTTTTATGCAGTACTCCTGACGAACTTCACCCATTGCCCGCATCGTACCGGCTCTTAAGGTAGCTTGTGTTGGAGCAGCAGGACAAGCTCGCCATCCCGCCCGCTGCTTTCCTGCATTATTGCTCACGAAAACACAACGCACCCAGGGGAGAGATACCATGGTAAATAGGTAACCTATTTACCATGGTATCCCTCCCCTGCGGCGGCTGCTCTTGATCTCCGGCTGCTCATGATCTCCGTGAACGCACCCGCTGTCTCCAAACCTTGCAGAGCAGCACATTGAAGCGCTTGAAAACACAGCACAACATTCCCTAATAACACTTGCAATGCATTATGACTTCAAAGGTATGACTTTAAGTCTATGACATTATTATTTATTGATTTTATTTTGTTTTATTTCTTTGATCACCAACTGCCACGACAACACACTCGTTTTTTTTATGCAGTACTCCTGACGAACTTCACCCATTGCCCGCATCGTACCGGCTCTTAAGGTAGCTTGTGTTGGAGCAGCAGGACAAGCTCGCCATCCCGCCCGCTGCTTTCCTGCATTATTGCTCACGAAAACACAACGCACCCAGGGGAGAGATACCATGGTAAATAGGTAACCTATAGGTAACCTATTTACCATGGTATCCCTCCCCTGCGGCGGCTGCTCTTGATCTCCGGCTGCTCATGATCTCCGTGAACGCACCCGCTGTCTCCAAACCTTGCAGAGCAGCACATTGAAGCGCTTGAAAACACAGCACAACATTCCCTAATAACACTTGCAATGCATTATGACTTCAAAGGTATGACTTTAAGTCTATGACATTATTATTTATTGATTTTATTTTGTTTTATTTCTTTGATCACCAACTGCCACGACAACACACTCGTTTTTTTTATGCAGTACTCCTGACGAACTTCACCCATTGCCCGCATCGTACCGGCTCTTAAGGTAGCTTGTGTTGGAGCAGCAGGACAAGCTCGCCATCCCGCCCGCTGCTTTCCTGCATTATTGCTCACGAAAACACAACGCACCCAGGGGAGAGATACCATGGTAAATAGGTAACCTATAGGTAACCTATTTACCATGGTATCCCTCCCCTGCGGCGGCTGCTCTTGATCTCCGGCTGCTCATGATCTCCGTGAACGCACCCGCTGTCTCCAAACCTTGCAGAGCAGCACATTGAAGCGCTTGAAAACACAGCACAACATTCCCTAATAACACTTGCAATGCATTATGACTTCAAAGGTATGACTTTAAGTCTATGACATTATTATTTATTGATTTTATTTTGTTTTATTTCTTTGATCACCAACTGCCACGACAACACACTCGTTTTTTTTATGCAGTACTCCTGACGAATTTCACCCATTGCCCGCATCGTACCGGCTCTTAAGGTAGCTTGTGTTGGAGCAGCAGGACAAGCTCGCCATCCCGCCCGCTGTTTTCCTGCATTATTGCTCACGAAAACACAACGCACCCAGGGGTAACCTATTTACCATGGTATCCCTCCCCTGCGGCGGCTGCTCTTGATCTCCGGCTGCTCATGATCTCCGTGAACGCACCCGCTGTCTCCAAACCTTGCAGAGCAGCACATTGAAGCGCTTGAAAACACAGCACAACATTCCCTAATAACACTTGCAATGCATTATGACTTCAAAGGTATGACTTTAAGTCTATGACATTATTATTTATTGATTTTATTTTGTTTTATATCTTTGATCACCAACTGCCACGACAACACACTCGTTTTTTTTATGCAGTACTCCTGACGAACTTCACCCATTGCCCGCATCGTACCGGCTCTTAAGGTAGCTTGTGTTGGAGCAGCAGGACAAGCTCGCCATCCCGCCCGCTGCTTTCCTGCATTATTGCTCACGAAAACACAACGCACCCAGGGGAGAGATACCATGGTAAATAGGTAACCTATTTACCATGGTATCCCTCCCCTGCGGCGGCTGCTCTTGATCTCTGGCTGCTCATGATCTCCGTGAACGCACCCGCTGTCTCCAAACCTTGCAGAGCAGCACATTGAAGCGCTTGAAAACACAGCACAACATTCCCTAATAACACTTGCAATGCATTATGACTTCAAAGGTATGACTTTAAGTCTATGACATTATTATTTATTGATTTTATTTTGTTTTATTTCTTTGATCACCAACTGCCACGACAACACACTCGTTTTTTTATGCAGTACTCCTGACGAACTTCACCCATTGCCCGCATCGTACCGGCTCTTAAGGTAGCTTGTGTTGGAGCAGCAGGACAAGCTCGCCATCCCGCCCGCTGCTTTCCTGCATTATTGCTCACGAAAACACAACGCACCCAGGGGAGAGATACCATGGTAAATAGGTAACCTATTTACCATGGTATCCCTCCCCTGCGGCGGCTGCTCTTGATCTCCGGCTGCTCATGATCTCCGTGAACGCACCCGCTGTCTCCAAACCTTGCAGAGCAGCACATTGAAGCGCTTGAAAAGACAGCACAACATTCCCTAATAAAACTTGCAATGCATTATGACTTCAAAGGTATGACTTTAAGTCTATGACATTATTATTTATTGATTTTATTTAGTTTTATTTCTTTGATCACCAACTGCCACGACAACACACTCGTTTTTTTTATGCAGTACTCCTGACGAACTTCACCCATTGCCCGCATCGTACCGGCTCTTAAGGTAGCTTGTGTTGGAGCAGCAGGACAAGCTCGCCATCCCGCCCGCTGCTTTCCTGCATTATTGCTCACGAAAACACAACGCACCCAGGGGAGAGATACCATGGTAAATAGGTAACCTATTTACCATAGTATCCCTCCCCTGCGGCGGCTGCTCTTGATCTCCGGCTGCTCATGATCTCCGTGAACGCACCCGCTGTCTCCAAACCTTGCAGAGCAGCACATTGAAGCGCTTGAAAACACAGCACAACATTCCCTAATAACACTTGCAATGCATTATGACTTCAAAGGTATGACTTTAAGTCTATGACATTATTATTTATTGATTTTATTTTGTTTTATTTTATTTCTTTGATCACCAACTGCCACGACAACACACTCGTTTTTTTATGCAGTACTCCTGACGAACTTCACCCATTGCCCGCATCGTACCGGCTCTTAAGGTAGCTTGTGTTGGAGCAGCAGGACAAGCTCGCCATCCCGCCCGCTGCTTTCCTGCATTATTGCTCACGAAAACACAACGCACCCAGGGGAGAGATACCATGGTAAATAGGTAACATATTTACCATGGTATCCCTCCCCTGCGGCGGCTGCTCTTGATCTCCGGCTGCTCATGATCTCCGTGAACGCACCCGCTGTCTCCAAACCTTGCAGAGCAGCACATTGAAGCGCTTGAAAACACAGCACAACATTCCCTAATAACACTTGCAATGCATTATGACTTCAAAGGTATGACTTTAAGTCTATGACATTATTATTTATTGATTTTATTTTGTTTTATTTCTTTGATCACCAACTGCCACGACAACACACTCGTTTTTTTTATGCAGTACTCCTGACGAACTTCACCCATTGCCCGCATCGTACCGGCTCTTAAGGTAGCTTGTGTTGGAGCAGCAGGACAAGCTCGCCATCCCGCCCGCTGCTTTCCTGCATTATTGCTCACGAAAACACAACGCACCCAGGGGAGAGATACCATGGTAAATAGGTAACCTATAGGTAACCTATTTACCATGGTATCCCTCCCCTGCGGCGGCTGCTCTTGATCTCCGGCTGCTCATGATCTCCGTGAACGCACCCGCTGTCTCCAAACCTTGCAGAGCAGCACATTGAAGCGCTTGAAAACACAGCACAACATTCCCTAATAACACTTGCAATGCATTATGACTTCAAAGGTATGACTTTAAGTCTATGACATTATTATTTATTGATTTTATTTTGTTTTATTTCTTTGATCACCAACTGCCACGACAACACACTCGTTTTTTTTATGCAGTACTCCTGACGAATTTCACCCATTGCCCGCATCGTACCGGCTCTTAAGGTAGCTTGTGTTGGAGCAGCAGGACAAGCTCGCCATCCCGCCCGCTGTTTTCCTGCATTATTGCTCACGAAAACACAACGCACCCAGGGGTAACCTATTTACCATGGTATCCCTCCCCTGCGGCGGCTGCTCTTGATCTCCGGCTGCTCATGATCTCCGTGAACGCACCCGCTGTCTCCAAACCTTGCAGAGCAGCACATTGAAGCGCTTGAAAACACAGCACAACATTCCCTAATAACACTTGCAATGCATTATGACTTCAAAGGTATGACTTTAAGTCTATGACATTATTATTTATTGATTTTATTTTGTTTTATATCTTTGATCACCAACTGCCACGACAACACACTCGTTTTTTTTATGCAGTACTCCTGACGAACTTCACCCATTGCCCGCATCGTACCGGCTCTTAAGGTAGCTTGTGTTGGAGCAGCAGGACAAGCTCGCCATCCCGCCCGCTGCTTTCCTGCATTATTGCTCACGAAAACACAACGCACCCAGGGGAGAGATACCATGGTAAATAGGTAACCTATTTACCATGGTATCCCTCCCCTGCGGCGGCTGCTCTTGATCTCCGGCTGCTCATGATCTCCGTGAACGCACCCGCTGTCTCCAAACCTTGCAGAGCAGCACATTGAAGCGCTTGAAAACACAGCACAACATTCCCTAATAACACTTGCAATGCATTATGACTTCAAAGGTATGACTTTAAGTCTATGACATTATTATTTATTGATTTTATTTTGTTTTATTTCTTTGATCACCAACTGCCACGACAACACACTCGTTTTTTTATGCAGTACTCCTGACGAACTTCACCCATTGCCCGCATCGTACCGGCTCTTAAGGTAGCTTGTGTTGGAGCAGCAGGACAAGCTCGCCATCCCGCCCGCTGCTTTCCTGCATTATTGCTCACGAAAACACAACGCACCCAGGGGAGAGATACCATGGTAAATAGGTAACCTATTTACCATGGTATCCCTCCCCTGCGGCGGCTGCTCTTGATCTCCGGCTGCTCATGATCTCCGTGAACGCACCCGCTGTCTCCAAACCTTGCAGAGCAGCACATTGAAGCGCTTGAAAAGACAGCACAACATTCCCTAATAAAACTTGCAATGCATTATGACTTCAAAGGTATGACTTTAAGTCTATGACATTATTATTTATTGATTTTATTTAGTTTTATTTCTTTGATCACCAACTGCCACGACAACACACTCGTTTTTTTTATGCAGTACTCCTGACGAACTTCACCCATTGCCCGCATCGTACCGGCTCTTAAGGTAGCTTGTGTTGGAGCAGCAGGACAAGCTCGCCATCCCGCCCGCTGCTTTCCTGCATTATTGCTCACGAAAACACAACGCACCCAGGGGAGAGATACCATGGTAAATAGGTAACCTATTTACCATAGTATCCCTCCCCTGCGGCGGCTGCTCTTGATCTCCGGCTGCTCATGATCTCCGTGAACGCACCCGCTGTCTCCAAACCTTGCAGAGCAGCACATTGAAGCGCTTGAAAACACAGCACAACATTCCCTAATAACACTTGCAATGCATTATGACTTCAAAGGTATGACTTTAAGTCTATGACATTATTATTTATTGATTTTATTTTGTTTTATTTTATTTCTTTGATCACCAACTGCCACGACAACACACTCGTTTTTTTATGCAGTACTCCTGACGAACTTCACCCATTGCCCGCATCGTACCGGCTCTTAAGGTAGCTTGTGTTGGAGCAGCAGGACAAGCTCGCCATCCCGCCCGCTGCTTTCCTGCATTATTGCTCACGAAAACACAACGCACCCAGGGGAGAGATACCATGGTAAATAGGTAACATATTTACCATGGTATCCCTCCCCTGCGGCGGCTGCTCTTGATCTCCGGCTGCTCATGATCTCCGTGAACGCACCCGCTGTCTCCAAACCTTGCAGAGCAGCACATTGAAGCGCTTGAAAACACAGCACAACATTCCCTAATAACACTTGCAATGCATTATGACTTCAAAGGTATGACTTTAAGTCTATGACATTATTATTTATTGATTTTATTTTGTTTTATTTCTTTGATCACCAACTGCCACGACAACACACTCGTTTTTTTTACGCAGTACTCCTGACGAACTTCACCCATTGCCCGCATCGTACCGGCTCTTAAGGTAGCTTGTGTTGGAGCAGCAGGACAAGCTCGCCATCCCGCCCGCTGCTTTCCTGCATTATTGCTCACGAAAACACAACGCACCCAGGGGAGAGATACCATGGTAAATTATTATAAGGTAACCTATTTACCATGGTATCCCTCCCCTGCGGCGGCTGCTCTTGATCTCCGGCTGCTCATGATCTCCGTGAACGCACCCGCTGTCTCCAAACCTTGCAGAGCAGCACATTGAAGCGCTTGAAAACACAGCACAACATTCCCTAATAACACTTGCAATGCATTATGACTTCAAAGGTATGACTTTAAGTCTATGACATTATTATTTATTGATTTTATTTAGTTTTATTTCTTTGATCACCAACTGCCACGACAACACACTCGTTTTTTTTATGCAGTACTCCTGACGAACTTCACCCTTTGCCCGCATCGTACCGGCTCTTAAGGTAGCTTGTGTTGGAGCAGCAGGACAAGCTCGCCATCCCGCCCGCTGCTTTCCTGCATTATTGCTCACGAAAACACAACGCACCCAGGGGAGAGATACCATGGTAAATAGGTAACCTATTTACCATAGTATCCCTCCCCTGCGGCGGCTGCTCTTGATCTCCGGCTGCTCATGATCTCCGTGAACGCACCCGCTGTCTCCAAACCTTGCAGAGCAGCACATTGAAGCGCTTGAAAACACAGCACAACATTCCCTAATAACACTTGCAATGCATTATGACTTCAAAGGTATGACTTTAAGTCTATGACATTATTATTTATTGATTTTATTTTGTTTTATTTTATTTCTTTGATCACCAACTGCCACGACAACACACTCGTTTTTTTATGCAGTACTCCTGACGAACTTCACCCATTGCCCGCATCGTACCGGCTCTTAAGGTAGCTTGTGTTGGAGCAGCAGGACAAGCTCGCCATCCCGCCCGCTGCTTTCCTGCATTATTGCTCACGAAAACACAACGCACCCAGGGGAGAGATACCATGGTAAATTATTATAAGGTAACCTATTTACCATGGTATCCCTCCCCTGCGGCGGCTGCTCTTGATCTCCGGCTGCTCATGATCTCCGTGAACGCACCCGCTGTCTCCAAACCTTGCAGAGCAGCACATTGAAGCGCTTGAAAACACAGCACAACATTCCCTAATAACACTTGCAATGCATTATGACTTCAAAGGTATGACTTTAAGTCTATGACATTATTATTTATTGATTTTATTTAGTTTTATTTCTTTGATCACCAACTGCCACGACAACACACTCGTTTTTTTTATGCAGTACTCCTGACGAACTTCACCCTTTGCCCGCATCGTACCGGCTCTTAAGGTAGCTTGTGTTGGAGCAGCAGGACAAGCTCGCCATCCCGCCCGCTGCTTTCCTGCATTATTGCTCACGAAAACACAACGCACCCAGGGGAGAGATACCATGGTAAATAGGTAACCTATTTACCATAGTATCCCTCCCCTGCGGCGGCTGCTCTTGATCTCCGGCTGCTCATGATCTCCGTGAACGCACCCGCTGTCTCCAAACCTTGCAGAGCAGCACATTGAAGCGCTTGAAAACACAGCACAACATTCCCTAATAACACTTGCAATGCATTATGACTTCAAAGGTATGACTTTAAGTCTATGACATTATTATTTATTGATTTTATTTTGTTTTATTTTATTTCTTTGATCACCAACTGCCACGACAACACACTCGTTTTTTTATGCAGTACTCCTGACGAACTTCACCCATTGCCCGCATCGTACCGGCTCTTAAGGTAGCTTGTGTTGGAGCAGCAGGACAAGCTCGCCATCCCGCCCGCTGCTTTCCTGCATTATTGCTCACGAAAACACAACGCACCCAGGGGAGAGATACCATGGTAAATAGGTAACCTATTTACCATGGTATCCCTCCCCTGCGGCGGCTGCTCTTGATCTCCGGCTGCTCATGATCTCCGTGAACGCACCCGCTGTCTCCAAACCTTGCAGAGCAGCACATTGAAGCGCTTGAAAACACAGCACAACATTCCCTAATAACACTTGCAATGCATTATGACTTCAAAGGTATGACTTTAAGTCTATGACATTATTATTTATTGATTTTATTTTGTTTTATTTCTTTGATCACCAACTGCCACGACAACACACTCGTTTTTTTTATGCAGTACTCCTGACGAACTTCACCCATTGCCCGCATCGTACCGGCTCTTAAGGTAGCTTGTGTTGGAGCAGCAGGACAAGCTCGCCATCCCGCCCGCTGCTTTCCTGCATTATTGCTCACGAAAACACAACGCACCCAGGGGAGAGATACCATGGTAAATAGGTAACGCTCACGAATAGGTAACCTATTTACCATGGTATCCCTCCCCTGCGGCGGCTGCTCTTGATCTCCAGCTGCTCATGATCTCCGTGAACGCACCCGCTGTCTCCAAACCTTGCAGAGCAGCACATTGAAGCGCTTGAAAACACAGCACAACATTCCCTAATAACACTTGCAATGCATTATGACTTCAAAGGTATGACTTTAAGTCTTTGACATTATTATTTATTGATTTTATTTTGTTTTATTTCTTTGATCACCAACTGCCACGACAACACACTCGTTTTTTTTTTGCAGTACTCCTGACGAACTTCACCCATTGCCCGCATCGTACCGGCTCTTAAGGTAGCTTGTGTTGGAGCAGCAGGACAAGCTCGCCATCCCGCCCGCTGCTTTCCTGCATTATTGCTCACCAAAACACAACGCACCCAGGGGAGAGATACCATGGTAAATAGGTAACCTATTTACCATGGTATCCCTCCCCTGCGGCGGCTGCTCTTGATCTCCGGCTGCTCATGATCTCCGTGAACGCACCCGCTGTCTCCAAACCTTGCAGAGCAGCACATTGAAGCGCTTGAAAACACAGCACAACATTCCCTAATAACACTTGCAATGCATTATGACTTCAAAGGTATGACTTTAAGTCTATGACATTATTATTTATTGATTTTATTTTGTTTTATTTCTTTGATCACCAACTGCCACGACAACACACTCGTTTTTTTATGCAGTACTCCTGACGAACTTCACCCATTGCCCGCATCGTACCGGCTCTTAAGGTAGCTTGTGTCGGAGCAGCAGGACAAGCTCGCCATCCCGCCCGCTGCTTTCCTGCATTATTGCTCACGAAAACACAACGCACCCAGGGGTGAGATACCATGGTAAATAGGTAACCTATTTACCATGGTATCCCTCCCCTGCGGCGGCTGCTCTTGATCTCCGGCTGCTCTTGATCTCCGTGAACGCACGCGCTGTCTCCAAACCTTGCAGAGCAGCACATTGAAGCGCTTGAAAACACAGCACAACATTCCATAATAACACTTGCAATGCATTATGACTTCAAAGGTATGACTTTAAGTCTATGACATTATTATTTATTGATTTTATTTTGTTTTATTTCTTTGATCACCAACTGCCACGACAACACACTCGTTTTTTTATGCAGTACTCCTGACGAACTTCACCCATTGCCCGCATCGTACCGGCTCTTAGGGTAGCTTGTGTTGGAGCAGCAGGACAAGCTCGAAATCCCGCCCGCTGCTTTCCTGCATTACTGCTCACCAAAACCGTTCGCCGAAACAAAAATAGGTAAATAGGTAACCTATTTACCATGGTATCTCTCCCCTGGGTGCCTTGTGTTTTGCGCTGGCTGCTCTTGATCTCCGTGAACGCACGCGCTGTCTCCAAACCTTTGCAGAGCAGCACATTGAAGCGCTTGAAAACACAGCACAACATTCCCTAATAACACTTGTAATGCATTATGACTTCAAAGGTATGACTTTAAGTCTATGACATTATTATTTATTGATTTTATTTTGTTTTATTTCTTTGATCACCAACTGCCACGACAACACACACGTTTTTTTATGCAGTACTCCTTACGAACTTCACCCGTTGCCCGCATCGTACCGGCTCTTAATTTAGCTTGTGTTGGAGCAGCAGGACAAGCTCGCCATCCAGCCCGCTGCTTTCTTGCATTATTGCTCACCAAAACACAACGCACCCAGGGGAGAGATACCATGGTATCCCTCCCCTGCGGCGGCTGCTCTTGATCTCCGGCTGCTCTTGATCTCCGTGAACGCACCCGCTGTCTCCAAACCTTGCAGAGCAGCACATTGAAGCGCTTGAAAACACAGCACAACATTCCCTAATAAAACTTGCAATGCATTATGACTTCAAAGGTATGACTTTAAGTCTATGACATTATTATTTATTGATTTTATTTTGTTTTATTTCTTTGATCACCAACTGCCACGACAACACACTCGTTTTTTTATGCAGTACTCCTGACGAACTTCACCCATTGCCCGCATCGTACCGGCTCTTAAGGTAGCTTGTGTTGGAGCAGCAGGACAAGCTCGCCATCCCTCCCGCTGCTTTCCTGCATTATTGCTCACGAAAACACAACGCACCCAGGGGAGAGATACCATGGTAAATAGGTAACCTACTACCTAGGTAACCTATTTACCATGGTATCCCTCCCCTGCGGCGGCTGCTCTTGATCTCCGGCTGCTCATGATCTCCGTGAACGCACCCGCTGTCTCCAAACCTAGCAGAGCAGCACATTGAAGCGCTTGAACACACAGCACAACATTCCATAATAACACTTGCAATGCATTATGACTTCAAAGGTATGACTTTAAGTCTATGACATTATTATTTATTGATTTTATTTTGTTTTATTTCTTTGATCACCAACTGCCACGACATCACACTCGTTTTTTTTATGCAGTACTAATGACGAACTTCACCCATTGCCCGCATCGTACCGGCTCTTAAGGTAGCTTGTGTTGGAGCAGCAGGACAAGCTCGCCATCCTGCCCGCTGCTTTCCTGCATTATTGCTCACCAAAACACAACGCACCCAGGGGAGAGATACCATGGTAAATAGGTAACCTATTTACCATGGTATCCCTCCCCTGCGGCGGCTGCTCTTGATCGCCGGCTGCTCTTGATCTCCGTGAACGCACGCGCTGTCTCCAAACCTTGCAGAGCAGCACATTGAAGAGCTTGAAAACACAGCACAACATTCCCTAATAAAACTTGCAATGCATTATGACTTCAAAGGTATGACTTTTAGTCTATGACATTATTATTTATTGATTTTATTTTGTTTTATTTCTTTGATCACCAACTGCCACGACAACACACTCGTTTTTTTTAAGCAGTACTCCTGACGAACTTCACCCATTGCCCGCATCGTACCGGCTCTTAAGGTAGCTTGTGTTGGAGCAGCAGGACAAGCTCGCTATCCCGCCCGCTGCTTTCCTGCATTATTGCTCACGAAAACACAACGCACCCAGGGGAGAGATACCATGGTAAATAGGCGCTGTCTCCAAACCTTGCATAGCAGCACATTGAAGCGCTTGAAAACACAGCACAACATTCCATAATAACACTTGCAATGCATTATGACTTCAAAGGTATGACTTTAAGTCTATGACATTATTATTTATTGATTTTATTTTGTTTTATTTCTTTGATCACCAACTGCCACGACAACACACTCGTTTTTTTATGCAGTACTCCTGACGAACTTCACCCATTGCCCGCATCGTACCGGTTCTTAAGGTAGCTTGTGTTGGAGCAGCAGTACAAGCTCGAAATCCCGCCCGCTGCTTTCCTGCATTATTGCTCACCAAAACACAACGCACCCAGGGGAGAGATACCATGGTAAATAGGTAACCTATTTACCATGGTATCCCTCCCCTGCGACGGCTGCTATTGATCTCCGGCTGCTCTTGATCTCCGTGAACGCACGCGCTGTCTCCAAACCTTGCAGAGCAGCACATTGAAGCGCTTGAAAACACAGCACAACATTCCATAATAACACTTGCAATGCATTATGACTTCAAAGGTATGACTTTAAGTCTATGACATAATTATTTATTGATTTTATTTTGTTTTATTTCTTTGATCACCAACTGCCACGACAACACACTCGTTTTTTTATGCAGTACTCCTGACGAACTTCACCCATTGCCCGCATCGTACCGGCTCTTAAGGTAGCTTGTGTTGGAGCAGCAGGACACGCTCGCCATCCCGCCCGCTGCTTTCCTGCATTATTGCTCACGAAAACACAACGCACCCAGGGGAGAGATACCATGGTAAATAGGTAACCTATTACCTAGGTAACCTATTTACCATGGTATCCCTCCCCTGCGGCGGCTGCTCTTGATCTCCGGCTGCTCATGATCTCCGTGAACGCACCCGCTGTCTCCAAACCTTGCAGAGCAGCACATTGAAGCGCTTGAAAACACAGCACATCATTCCCTAATAACACTTGCAATGCATTATGACTTCAAAGGTATGACTTTAAGTCTATGACATTATTATTTATTTATTTTATTTTGTTTTATTTCTTTGATCACCAACTGCCACGACAACACACTCGTTTTTTTATGCAGTACTCCTGACGAACTTCACCCATTGCCCGCATCGTACCGGCTCTTAAGGTAGCTTGTGTTGGAGCAGCAGGACAAGCTCGCCATCCCGCCCGCTGCTTTCCTGCATTATTGCTCACGAAAACACAACGCACCCAGGGGAGAGATACCATGGTAAATAGGTAACCTATTTACCATGGTATCCCTCCCCTGCGGCGGCTGCTCTTGATCTCCGGCGGCTCGTGATCTCCGTGAACGCACCCGCTGTCTCCAAACCTTGCAGAGCAGCACATTGAAGCGCTTGAAAACACAGCACAACATTCCCTAATAACACTTGCAATGCATTATGACTTCAAAGGTATGACTTTAAGTCTATGACATTATTATTTATTGATTTTATTTTGTTTTATTTCTTTGATCACCAACTGCCACGACAACACACTCGTTTTTTTATGCAGTACTCCTGACGAACTTCACCCATTGCCCGCATTGTACCGGCTCTTAAGGTAGCTTGTGTTGGAGCAGCAGGACAAGCTCGCCATCCCGCCCGCTGCTTTCCTGCATTATTGCTCACGAAAACACAACGCACCTAGGGGAGAGATACCATGGTAAATAGGTAACCTATTTACCATGGTATCCCTCCCCTGCGGCGGCTGCTCTTGATCTCCGGCTGCTCATGATCTCCGTGAACGCACCCGCTGTCTCCAAACCTTGCAGAGCAGCACATTTGAAGCGCTTGAAAACACAGCACAACATTCCCTAATAACACTTGCAATGCATTATGACTTCAAAGGTATGACTTTAAGTCTATGACATTATTATTTATTGATTTTATTTAGTTTTATTTCTTTGATCACCAACTGCCACGACAACACACTCGTTTTTTTTATGCAGTACTCCTGACGAACTTCACCCATTGCCCGCATCGTACCGGCTCTTAAGGTAGCTTGTGTTGGAGCAGCAGGACAAGCTCGCCATCCCGCCCGCTGCTTTCCTGCATTATTGCTCACGAAAACACAACGCACCCAGGGGAGAGATACCATGGCTTTCCTGCATTATTGCTCACGAAAACACAACGCACCCAGGGGAGAGATACCATGGTAAATAGGTAACCATGGTAAATAGGTAACCTATTTACCATGGTATCCCTCCCCTGCGGAGGCTGCTCTTGATCTCCGGCTGCTCTTGATCTCCGGCTGCTCTTGATCTCCGTGAACGCACCCGCTGTCTCCAAACCTTGCAGAGCAGCACATTGAAGCGCTTGAAAACACAGCACAACATTCCCTAATAACACTTGCAATGCATTATGACTTCAAAGGTATGACTTTAAGTCTATGACATTATTATTTATTGATTTTATTTTGTTTTATTTCTTTGATCACCAACTGCCACGACAACACACTCGTTTTTTTATGCAGTACTCCTGACGAACTTCACCCATTGCCCGCATCGTACCGGCTCTTAAGGTAGCTTGTGTTGGAGCAGCAGGACAAGCTCGCCATCACGCCCGCTGCTTTCCTGCATTACTGCTCACCAAAACCGTTCGCCGAAACAAAAATAGGTAAATAGGTAACCTATTTACCATGGTATCTCTCCCCTGGGTGCCTTGTGTTTTGCGCCGGCTGCTCTTGATCTCCGTGAACGCACGCGCTGTCTCCAAACCTTTGCAGAGCAGCACATTGAAGCGCTTGAAAACACAGCACAACATTCCCTAATAACACTTGTAATGCATTATGACTTCAAAGGTATGACTTTAAGTCTATGACATTATTATTTATTGATTTTATTTTGTTTTATTTCTTTGATCACCAACTGCCACGACAACACACTCGTTTTTTTTATGCAGTACTCCTGACGAACTTCACCCATTGCCCGCATCGTACCGGCTCTTAATTTAGCTTGTGTTGGAGCAGCAGGACAAGCTCGCCATCCCGCCCGCTGCTTTCCTGCATTATTGCTCACCAAAACACAACGCACCCAGGGGAGAGATACTATGGTATCCCTCCCCTGCGGCGGCTGCTCTTGATCTCCGGCTGCTCATGATCTCCGTGAACGCACCCGCTGTCTCCAAACCTTGCAGAGCAGCACATTGAAGCGCTTGAAAACACAGCACAACATTCCCTAATAACACTTGCAATGCATTATGACTTCAAAGGTATGACTTTAAGTCTATGACATTATTATTTATTTATTTTATTTTGTTTTATTTCTTTGATCACCAACTGCCACGACAACACACTCGTTTTTTTATGCAGTACTCCTGACGAACTTCACCCATTGCCCGCATCGTACCGGCTCTTAAGGTAGCTTGTGTTGGAGCAGCAGGACAAGCTCGCCATCCCGCCCGCTGCTTTCCTGCATTATTGCTCACGAAAACACAACGCACCCAGGGGAGAGATACCATGGTAAATAGGTAACCTATTTACCATGGTATCCCTCCCCTGCGGCGGCTGCTCTTGATCTCCGGCGGCTCGTGATCTCCGTGAACGCACCCGCTGTCTCCAAACCTTGCAGAGCAGCACATTGAAGCGCTTGAAAACACAGCACAACATTCCCTAATAACACTTGCAATGCATTATGACTTCAAAGGTATGACTTTAAGTCTATGACATTATTATTTATTGATTTTATTTTGTTTTATTTCTTTGATCACCAACTGCCACGACAACACACTCGTTTTTTTTATGCAGTACTCCTGACGAACTTCACCCATTGCCCGCATTGTACCGGCTCTTAAGGTAGCTTGTGTTGGAGCAGCAGGACAAACTCGCCATCCCGTCCGCTGCTTTCCTGCATTATTGCTCACGAAAACACAACGCACCCAGGGGAGAGATTACCATGGCTTTCCTGCATTATTGCTCACGAAAACACAACGCACCCAGGGGAGAGATACCATGGTAAATAGGTAACCATGGTAAATAGGTAACCTATTTACCATGGTATCCCTCCCCTGCGGAGGCTGCTCTTGATCTCCGGCTGCTCTTGATCTCCGGCTGCTCTTGATCTCCGTGAACGCACCCGCTGTCTCCAAACCTTGCAGAGCAGCACATTGAAGCGCTTGAAAACACAGCACAACATTCCCTAATAACACTTGCAATGCATTATGACTTCAAAGGTATGACTTTAAGTCTATGACATTATTATTTATTGATTTTATTTTGTTTTATTTCTTTGATCACCAACTGCCACGACAACACACTCGTTTTTTTATGCAGTACTCCTGACGAACTTCACCCATTGCCCGCATCGTACCGGCTCTTAAGGTAGCTTGTGTTGGAGCAGCAGGACAAGCTCGCCATCACGCCCGCTGCTTTCCTGCATTACTGCTCACCCAAACCGTTCGCCGAAACAAAAATAGGTAAATAGGTAACCTATTTACCATTGGTATCTCTCCCCTGGGTGCCTTGTGTTTTGCGCGGCTGCTCTTGATCTCCGTGAACGCACGCGCTGTCTCCAAACCTTTGCAGAGCAGCACATTGAAGCGCTTGAAAACACAGCACAACATTCCCTAATAACACTTGTAATGCATTATGACTTCAAAGGTATGACTTTAAGTCTATGACATTATTATTTATTGATTTTATTTTGTTTTATTTCTTTGATCACCAACTGCCACGACAACACACTCGTTTTTTTTATGCAGTACTCCTGACGAACTTCCATTGCCCGCATCGTACCGGCTCTTAATTTAGCTTGTGTTGGAGCAGCAGGACAAGCTCGCCATCCCGCCCGCTGCTTTCCTGCATTATTGCTCACCAAAACACAACGCACCCAGGGGAGAGATACTATGGTATCCCTCCCCTGCGGCGGCTGCTCTTGATCTCCGGCTGCTCTTGATCTCTGTGAACGCACGCGCTGTCTCCAAAACTTGCAGAGCAGCACATTGAAGCGCTTGAAAACACAGCACAACATTCCCTAATAAAACTTGCAATGCATTATGACTTCAAAGGTATGAATTTAAGTCTATGACATTATTATTTATTGATTTTATTTTGTTTTATTTCTTTGATCACCAACTGCCACGACAACACACTCGTTTTTTTATGCAGTACTCCTGACGAACTTCACCCATTGCCCGCATCGTACCGGCTCTTAAGGTAGCTTGTGTTGGAGCAGCAGGAACAAGCTCGCCATCCCGCCCCGCTGCTTTCCTGCATTATTGCTCACTAAAACACAACGCACCCAGGGGAGAGATACCATGGCTTTCCTGCATTATTGCTCACGAAAACACAACG
>NW_026708688.1:0-30000 GCF_902713425.1 Acipenser ruthenus
AAGAGAGAAAGAGGGGAGTGATAGAGAAAGAGAGGAACGAGAGAGAAAGAGGGGGAACGAGAGAGAAAGAGGGGAATGAGAGTGAAAGAGAGGAATGAGAGAGAAAGAGGGGAGTGATAGAGAAAGAGGGGAACGAGAGAAAGAGGGGAACAAGAGAGAAAGAGGGGAGTGATAGAGAAAGAGGGGAACGAGAGAGAAAGAGGGGAGTGATAGAGAAAGAGGGGAACGAGAGAGAAAGAGGGGAGTGATAGAGAAAGAGGGGAACGAGAGAGAAAGAGGGGAGTGATAGAGAAAGAGGGGAACGAGAGAGAAAGAGGGGAGTGATAGAGAAAGAGGGGAACGAGAGAAAGAGGGGAACAAGAGAGAAAGAGGGGAGTGATAGAGAAAGAGGGGAACGAGAGAGAAAGAGGGGAGTGATAGAGAAAGAGGGGAACGAGAGAGAAAGAGGGGAGTGATAGAGAAAGAGGGGAACAAGAGAGAAAGAGGGGAGTGATAGAGAAAGAGAGGAACGAGAGAGAAAGAGGGGAACGAGAGAGAAAGAGGGGAATGAGAGTGAAAGAGAGGAATGAGAGAGAAAGAGGGGAGTGATAGAGAAAGAGGGGAACGAGAGAATAAGAGGGGAACGAGAGAGAAAGAGGGGAACGAGAGAATAAGAGGGGAACGAGAGAGAAAGAGGGGAATGAGAGAGAAAGAGTGGAACGAGAGTGAAAGAGGGGAGTGATAGAGAAAGAGGGGAACGAGAGAGAAAGAGAGGAATGAGAGAGAAAGAGAGGAACGAGAGAGAGAGGGGAACGAGAGAGAAAGAGAGGAACGAGAGAGAAAGAGGGGAACGAGGAGAGAAAGAGGGGAGTGATAGAGAAAGAGAAGAACGAGAGAGAAAGAGGGGAACACGAGAGAAAGAGGGGAGTGATAGAGAAAGAGGGGAGTGATAGAGAAAGAGAAGAACTAGAGAGAAAGAGGGGAACGAGAGAGAAAGAGGGGAACGAGAGAGAAAGAGGGGAGTGATAGAGAAAGAGAAGAACGAGAGAGAAAGAGGGGAACGAGAGAGAAAGAGAGGAGCGAGAGAATAAGAGGGGGAACGAGAGAGAAAGAGAGGAACGAGAGAGAAAGAGGGGAACAAGAGAGAAAGAGGGGAGTGATAGAGAAAGAGGGGAACGAGAGAGAAAGAGGGGAGTGATAGAGAAAGAGGGGAACGAGAGAGAAAGAGGGGAGTGATAGAGAAAGAGGGGAACGAGAGAGAAAGAGGGGAACGAGAGAGAAAGAAAGGAATGAGAGACAAAGAAAGGAATGAGAGACAAAGAGGGGAACGAGAGAGAAAGATGGGAACGAGAGAGAAAGAGGGGAACGAGAGAGAAAGAGGGGAACGAGATAGAGAAAGAGGGGAACGAGATAGAGAAAGAGAGGAGCGAGAGAGAAAGAGGGGAACGAGAGAGAAAGAGAGGAACGAGAGAGAAAGAGGGGAGTGATAGAGAAAGAGGGGAACGAGAGAGAAAGAGGGGAGTGATAGAGAAAGAGGGGAACGAGAGAGAAAGAGAGGAGCGAGAGAATAAGACGGGAACGATAGAGAAAGAGGGGAACGAGAGAGAAAGATTTGAGAGAGAAAGAGGGGAACGAGAGAGAAAGAGAGGAACGAGAGAGAAAGAAGGAAACGAGAGAGAAAGAGGGGAGTGATAGAGAAAGAGAAGAACGAGAGAGAAAGAGGGGAGTGATAGAGAAAGAGAAGAACGAGAGAGAAAGAGGGGAACAAGAGAGAAAGAGGGGAGTGATAGAGAAAGAGGGGAACGAGAGAGAAAGAGGGGAGTGATAGAGAAAGAGGGGAACGAGAGAGAAAGAGGGGAACGAGAGAGAAAGAGGGGAGTGATAGAGAAAGAGGGGAACGAGATAGAGAAAGAGGGGAACGATAGAGAAAGAGAGGAGCGAGAGAATAAGAGGGGAACGATAGAGAAAGAGGGGAACGAGAGCAAAAGAGAGGAACGAAAGAGAAAGAGGGGAACGAGAGAGAAAGAGAGGAACGAGAGAGAAAGAAGGAAACGAGAGAGAAAGAAGGAAACGAGAGAGAAAGAGGGGAGTGATAGAGAAAGAGGGGAGTGATAGAGAAAGAGGGGAACGAGATAGAGAAAGAGGGGAACGATAGAGAAAGAGAGGAGCGAGAGAATAAGAGGGGAACGATAGAGAAAGAGGGGAACGAGAGCAAAAGAGAGGAACGAAAGAGAAAGAGGGGAACGAGAGAGAAAGAGAGGAACGAGAGAGAAAGAAGGAAACGAGAGAGAAAGAAGGAAACGAGAGAGAAAGAGGGGAGTGATAGAGAAAGAGAAGAACGAGAGAGAAAGAGGGGAGTGATAGAGAAAGAGAAGAACGAGAGAGAAAGAGGGGAACAAGAGAGAAAGAGGGGAGTGATAGAGAAAGAGGGGAACGAGAGAGAAAGAGGGGAGTGATAGAGAAAGAGGGGAACGAGAGAGAAAGAGGGGAACGAGAGAGAAAGAGGGGAGTGATAGAGAAAGAGGGGAACGAGATAGAGAAAGAGGGGAACGATAGAGAAAGAGAGGAGCGAGAGAATAAGAGGGGAACGATAGAGAAAGAGGGGAACGAGAGAGAAAGATTTGAGAGAGAAAGAGGGGAACGAGAGAGAAAGAGAGGAACGAGAGAGAAAGAAGGAAACGAGAGAGAAAGAGGGGAGTGATAGAGAAAGAGAAGAACGAGAGAGAAAGAGGGGAGTGATAGAGAAAGAGAAGAACGAGAGAGAAAGAGGGGAACAAGAGAGAAAGAGGGGAGTGATAGAGAAAGAGGGGAACGAGAGAGAAAGAGGGGAGTGATAGAGAAAGAGGGGAACGAGAGAGAAAGAGGGGAGTGATAGAGAAACAGGGGAACGAGAGAGAAAGAGGGGAACGAGAGAGAAAGAGGGGAGTGATAGAGAAAGAGGGGAACGAGAGAGAAAGAGGGGAACGAGAGAGAAAGAAAGGAATGAGAGACAAAGAAAGGAATGAGAGACAAAGAGGGGAACGAGAGAGAAAGATGGGAACGAGAGAGAAAGAGGGGAACGAGAGAGAAAGAGGGGAACGAGATAGAGAAAGAGAGGAGCGAGAGAGAAAGAGGGGAACGAGAGAGAAAGAGGGGAACGAGAGAGAAAGAGGGGAGTGATAGAGAAAGAGGGGAACGAGAGAGAAAGAGAGGAGCGAGAGAATAAGACGGGAACGATAGATAAAGAGGGGAACGAGAGAGAAAGATTTGAGAGAGAAAGAGGGGAACGAGAGAGAAAGAGAGGAACGAGAGAGAAAGAAGGAAACGAGAGAGAAAGAGGGGAGTGATAGAGAAAGAGAAGAACGAGAGAGAAAGAGGGGAGTGATAGAGAAAGAGAAGAACGAGAGAGAAAGAGGGGAACAAGAGAGAAAGAGGGGAGTGATAGAGAAAGAGGGGAACGAGAGAGAAAGAGGGGAGTGATAGAGAAAGAGGGGAACGAGAGAGAAAGAGGGGAGTGATAGAGAAACAGGGGAACGAGAGAGAAAGAGGGGAACGAGAGAGAAAGAGGGGAGTGATAGAGAAAGAGGGGAACGAGAGAGAAAGAGGGGAACGAGAGAGAAAGAAAGGAATGAGAGACAAAGAAAGGAATGAGAGACAAAGAGGGGAACGAGAGAGAAAGATGGGAACGAGAGAGAAAGAGGGGAACGAGAGAGAAAGAGGGGAACGAGATAGAGAAAGAGAGGAGCGAGAGAGAAAGAGGGGAACGAGAGAGAAAGAGGGGAACGAGAGAGAAAGAGGGGAGTGATAGAGAAAGAGGGGAACGAGAGAGAAAGAGAGGAGCGAGAGAATAAGACGGGAACGATAGATAAAGAGGGGAACGAGAGAGAAAGATTTGAGAGAGAAAGAGGGGAACGAGAGAGAAAGAGAGGAACGAGAGAGAAAGAAGGAAACGAGAGAGAAAGAAGGAAACGAGAGAGAAAGAGAAGAACGAGAGAGAAAGAGGGGAGTGATAGAGAAAGAGAAGAACGAGAGAGAAAGAGGGGAACAAGAGAGAAAGAGGGGAGTGATAGAGAAAGAGGGGAACGAGAGAGAAAGAGGGGAGTGATAGAGAAAGAGGGGAACGAGAGAGAAAGAGGGGAGTGATAGAGAAAGAGGGGAACGAGAGAGAAAGAGGGGAACAAGAGAGAAAGAGGGGAGTGATAGAGAAAGAGGGGAACGAGAGAGAAAGAGGGGAGTGATAGAGAAAGAGGGGAACGAGAGAGAAAGAGGGGAGTGATAGAGAAAGAGGGGAACGAGAGAGAAAGAGGGGAACGAGAGAAAAAGAAAGGAATGAGAGACAAAGAGGGGAACGAGAGAGAAAGAGGGGAACGAGAGAGAAAGAGGGGAACGAGATAGAGAAAGAGGGGAGTGATAGAGAAAGAGGGGAACGAGATAGAGAAAGAGGGGAACGATAGAGAAAGAGAGGAGCGAGAGAATAAGAGGGGAACGATAGAGAAAGAGGGGAACGAGAGAGAAAGATTTGAGAGAGAAAGAGGGGAACGAGAGAGAAAGAGAGGAACGAGAGAGAAAGAAGGAAACGAGAGAGAAAGAGGGGAGTGATAGAGAAAGAGAAGAACGAGAGAGAAAGAGGGGAGTGATAGAGAAAGAGAAGAACGAGAGAGAAAGAGGGGAACGAGAGAGAAAGAGGGGAGTGATAGAGAAAGAGGGGAACGAGAGAGAAAGAGGGGAACAAGAGAGAAAGAGGGGAGTGATAGAGAAAGAGGGGAACGAGAGAGAAAGAGGGGAGTGATAGAGAAAGAGGGGAACGAGAGGGAAAGAGGGGAGTGATAGAGAAAGAGGGGAACGAGAGAGAAAGAGGGGAACAAGAGAGAAAGAGGGGAGTGATAGAGAAAGAGGGGAACGAGAGAGAAAGAGGGGAGTGATAGAGAAAGAGGGGAACGAGAGGGAAAGAGGGGAGTGATAGAGAAAGAGGGGAACGAGAGAGAAAGAGGGGAACGAGATAGAGAAAGAGGGGAACGATAGAGAAAGAGAGGAGCGAGAGAATAAGAGGGGAACGATAGAGAAAGAGGGGAACGAGAGAGAAAGATTTGAGAGAGAAAGAGGGGAACGAGAGAGAAAGATTTGAGAGAGAAAGAGGGGAACGAGAGAGAAAGAGGGGAACGAGAGAGAAAGAGGGGAGTGATAGAGAAAGAGGGGAACGAGAGAGAAAGAGGGGAGTGATAGAGAAAGAGGGGAACGAGAGAGAAAGAGGGGAGTGATAGAGAAAGAGGGGAACGAGAGAGAAAGAGGGGAACAAGAGAGAAATATTTGAGAGAGAAAGAGGGGAACGAGAGAGAAAGAGAGGAACGAGAGAGAAAGAAGGAAACGAGAGAGAAAGAGGGGAGTGATAGAGAAAGAGAAGAACGAGAGAGAAAGAGGGGAGTGATAGAGAAAGAGAAGAACGAGAGAGAAAGAGGGGAACAAGAGAGAAAGAGGGGAGTGATAGAGAAAGAGGGGAACGAGAGAGAAAGAGGGGAGTGATAGAGAAAGAGGGGAACGAGAGAGAAAGAGGGGAGTGATAGAGAAACAGGGGAACGAGAGAGAAAGAGGGGAACGAGAGAGAAAGAGGGGAGTGATAGAGAAAGAGGGGAACGAGAGAGAAAGAGGGGAACGAGAGAGAAAGAAAGGAATGAGAGACAAAGAAAGGAATGAGAGACAAAGAGGGGAACGAGAGAGAAAGATGGGAACGAGAGAGAAAGAGGGGAACGAGAGAGAAAGAGGGGAACGAGATAGAGAAAGAGAGGAGCGAGAGAGAAAGAGGGGAACGAGAGAGAAAGAGGGGAACGAGAGAGAAAGAGGGGAGTGATAGAGAAAGAGGGGAACGAGAGAGAAAGAGAGGAGCGAGAGAATAAGACGGGAACGATAGATAAAGAGGGGAACGAGAGAGAAAGATTTGAGAGAGAAAGAGGGGAACGAGAGAGAAAGAGAGGAACGAGAGAGAAAGAAGGAAACGAGAGAGAAAGAAGGAAACGAGAGAGAAAGAGAAGAACGAGAGAGAAAGAGGGGAGTGATAGAGAAAGAGAAGAACGAGAGAGAAAGAGGGGAACAAGAGAGAAAGAGGGGAGTGATAGAGAAAGAGGGGAACGAGAGAGAAAGAGGGGAGTGATAGAGAAAGAGGGGAACGAGAGAGAAAGAGGGGAGTGATAGAGAAAGAGGGGAACGAGAGAGAAAGAGGGGAACAAGAGAGAAAGAGGGGAGTGATAGAGAAAGAGGGGAACGAGAGAGAAAGAGGGGAGTGATAGAGAAAGAGGGGAACGAGAGAGAAAGAGGGGAACGAGAGAAAAAGAAAGGAATGAGAGACAAAGAGGGGAACGAGAGAGAAAGAGGGGAACGAGAGAGAAAGAGGGGAACGAGATAGAGAAAGAGGGGAGTGATAGAGAAAGAGGGGAACGAGATAGAGAAAGAGGGGAACGATAGAGAAAGAGAGGAGCGAGAGAATAAGAGGGGAACGATAGAGAAAGAGGGGAACGAGAGAGAAAGATTTGAGAGAGAAAGAGGGGAACGAGAGAGAAAGAGAGGAACGAGAGAGAAAGAAGGAAACGAGAGAGAAAGAGGGGAGTGATAGAGAAAGAGAAGAACGAGAGAGAAAGAGGGGAGTGATAGAGAAAGAGAAGAACGAGAGAGAAAGAGGGGAACGAGAGAGAAAGAGGGGAGTGATAGGGAAAGAGGGGAACGAGAGAGAAAGAGGGGAGTGATAGAGAAAGAGGGGAACGAGAGAGAAAGAGGGGAGTGATAGAGAAAGAGGGGAACGAGAGAGAAAGAGGGGAACAAGAGAGAAAGAGGGGAGTGATAGAGAAAGAGGGGAACGAGAGAGAAAGAGGGGAGTGATAGAGAAAGAGGGGAACGAGAGGGAAAGAGGGGAGTGATAGAGAAAGAGGGGAACGAGAGAGAAAGAGGGGAACAAGAGAGAAAGAGGGGAGTGATAGAGAAAGAGGGGAACGAGAGAGAAAGAGGGGAGTGATAGAGAAAGAGGGGAACGAGAGGGAAAGAGGGGAGTGATAGAGAAAGAGGGGAACGAGAGAGAAAGAGGGGAACGAGATAGAGAAAGAGGGGAACGATAGAGAAAGAGAGGAGCGAGAGAATAAGAGGGGAACGATAGAGAAAGAGGGGAACGAGAGAGAAAGATTTGAGAGAGAAAGAGGGGAACGAGAGAGAAAGATTTGAGAGAGAAAGAGGGGAACGAGAGAGAAAGAGGGGAACGAGAGAGAAAGAGGGGAGTGATAGAGAAAGAGGGGAACGAGAGAGAAAGAGGGGAGTGATAGAGAAAGAGGGGAACGAGAGAGAAAGAGGGGAGTGATAGAGAAAGAGGGGAACGAGAGAGAAAGAGGGGAACAAGAGAGAAATATTTGAGAGAGAAAGAGGGGAACGAGAGAGAAAGAGAGGAACGAGAGAGAAAGAAGGAAACGAGAGAGAAAGAAGGAAACGAGAGAGAAAGAGAAGAACGAGAGAGAAAGAGGGGAGTGATAGAGAAAGAGAAGAACGAGAGAGAAAGAGGGGAACAAGAGAGAAAGAGGGGAGTGATAGAGAAAGAGGGGAACGAGAGAGAAAGAGGGGAGTGATAGAGAAAGAGGGGAACGAGAGAGAAAGAGGGGAGTGATAGAGAAAGAGGGGAACGAGAGAGAAAGAGGGGAACAAGAGAGAAAGAGGGGAGTGATAGAGAAAGAGGGGAACGAGAGAGAAAGAGGGGAGTGATAGAGAAAGAGGGGAACGAGAGAGAAAGAGGGGAACGAGAGAGAAAGAAAGGAATGAGAGACAAAGAAAGGAATGAGAGACAAAGAGGGGAACGAGAGACAAAGAGGGGAACGAGAGAGAAAGAGGGGAACGAGAGAGAAAGAGGGGAACGAGATAGAGAAAGAGGGGAGTGATAGAGAAAGAGGGGAACGAGATAGAGAAAGAGAGGAGCGAGAGAGAAAGAGAGGAGCGAGAGAATAAGAGGGGAACGATAGAGAAAGAGGGGAACGAGAGAGAATGATTTGAGAGAGAAAGAGGGGAACGAGAGAGAAAGAGAGGAACGAGAGAGAAAGAAGGAAACGAGAGAGAAAGAGGGGAGTGATAGAGAAAGACAAGAACGAGAGAGAAAGAGGGGAGTGATAGAGAAAGAGAAGAACGAGAGAGAAAGAGGGGAACAAGAGAGAAAGAGGGGAGTGATAGAGAAAGAGGGGAACGAGAGAGAAAGAGGGGAGTGATAGAGAAAGAGGCGAACGAGAGAGAAAGAGGGGAGTGATAGAGAAAGAGGCGAACGAGAGAGAAAGAGAAGACCGAGATAGAGAAAGAGGGGAACGAGAGAGAAAGAGAGGAGCGAGAGAATAAGAGGGGAACGAGAGAGAAAGAGAGGAACGAGAGAGAAAGAGGGGAACAAGAAAGAAAGAGGGGAGTGATAGAGAAAGAGGGGAACGAGAGAGAAAGAGGGGAGTGATAGAGAAAGAGGGGAACGAGAGAGAAAGAGGGGAGTGATAGAGAAAGAGGGGAACGAGAGAGAAAGAGGGGAACGAGAGAGAAAGAAAGGAATGAGAGACAAAAAAAGGAATGAGAGACAAAGAGGGGAACGAGAGAGAAAGATGGGAACGAGAGAGAAAGAGGGGAACGAGAGAGAAAGAGGGGAACGAGATAGAGAAAGAGGGGAACGAGATAGAGAAAGAGAGGAGCAAGAGAGAGAAAGAGGGGAACGAGAGAGAAAGAGAGGAACGAGAGAGAAAGAGGGGAGTGATAGAGAAAGAGGGGAACGAGAGAGAAAGAGGGGAGTGATAGAGAAAGAGGGGAACGAGAGAGAAAGAGAGGAGCGAGAGAATAAGACGGGAACGATAGAGAAAGAGGGGAACGAGAGAGAAAGATTTGAGAGAGAAAGAGGGGAACGAGAGAGAAAGAGAGGAACGAGAGAGAAAGAAGGAAACGAGAGAGAAAGAGGGGAGTGATAGAGAAAGAGAAGAACGAGAGAGAAAGAGGGGAGTGATAGAGAAAGAGAAGAACGAGAGAGAAAGAGGGGAACAAGAGAGAAAGAGGGGAGTGATAGAGAAAGAGGGGAACGAGAGAGAAAGAGGGGAGTGATAGAGAAAGAGGGGAACGAGAGAGAAAGAGGGGAGTGATAGAGAAAGAGGGGAACGAGAGAGAAAGAGGGGAACGAGAGAGAAAGAGGGGAGTGATAGAGAAAGAGGGGAACGAGATAGAGAAAGAGGGGAACGATAGAGAAAGAGAGGAGCGAGAGAATAGGAGGGGAACGATAGAGAAAGAGGGGAACGAGAGAGAAAGATTTGAGAGAGAAAGAGGGGAACGAGAGAGAAAGAGAGGAACGAGAGAGAAAGAAGGAAACGAGAGAGAAAGAGGGGAGTGATAGAGAAAGAGAAGAACGAGAGAGAAAGAGGGGAGTGATAGAGAAAGAGAAGAACGAGGGAGAAAGAGGGGAACAAGAGAGAAAGAGGGGAGTGATAGAGAAAGAGGGGAGTGATAGAGAAAGAGGGGAACGAGAGAGAAAGAGGGGAGTGATAGAGAAAGATGGGAACGAGAGAGAAAGAGGGGAACAAGAGAGAAAGAGAGGAACGAGAGAGAAAGAGGGGAGTGATAGAGAAAGAGGGGAACGAGAGAGAAAGAGGGGAGTGATAGAGAAAGATGGGAACGAGAGAGAAAGAGGGGAACAAGAGAGAAAGAGGGGAGTGATAGAGAAAGAGGGGAACGAGAGAGAAAGAGGGGAGTGATAGAGAAAGAGGGGAACGAGAGAGAAAGAGGGGAGTGATAGAGAAAGAGGGGAACGAGAGAGAAAGAGGGGAGTGATAGAGAAAGAGGGGAACGAGAGAGAAAGAGGGGAGTGATAGAGAAAGAGGGGAACGAGAGAGAAAGAGGGGAACGAGAGAGAAAGAAAGGAATGAGAGACAAAAAAAGGAATGAGAGACAAAGAGGGGAACGAGAGAGAAAGATGGGAACGAGAGAGAAAGAGGGGAACGAGAGAGAAAGAGGGGAACGAGATAAAGAAAGAGGGGAACGAGATAGAGAAAGAGAGGAGCGAGAGAGAAAGAGGGGAACGAGAGAGAAAGAGAGGAACGAGAGAGAAAGAGGGGAGTGATAGAGAAAGAGGGGAACGAGAGAGAAAGAGAGGAGCGAGAGAATAAGACGGGAACGATAGAGAAAGAGGGGAACGAGAGAGAAAGATTTGAGAGAGAAAGAGGGGAACGAGAGAGAAAGAGAGGAACAAGAGAGAAAGAAGGAAACGAGAGAGAAAGAGGGGAGTGATAGAGAAAGAGAAGAACGAGAGAGAAAGAGGGGAGTGATAGAGAAAGAGAAGAACGAGACAGAAAGAGGGGAACAAGAGAGAAAGAGGGGAGTGATAGAGAAAGAGGGGAACGAGAGAAAGAGGGGAGTGATAGAGAAAGAGGGGAACGAGAGAGAAAGAGGGGAGTGATAGAGAAAGAGGGGAACGAGAGAGAAAGAGGGGAGTGATAGAGAAAGAGGGGAACGAGAGAGAAAGAGGGGAGTGATAGAGAAAGAGGGGAACGAGAGAGAAAGAGGGGAACGAGAGAGAAAGAGGGGAGTGATAGAGAAAGAGGGGAACGAGATAGAGAAAGAGGGGAACGATAGAGAAAGAGAGGAGCGAGAGAATAGGAGGGGAACGATAGAGAAAGAGGGGAATGAGAGAGAAAGATTTGAGAGAGAAAGAGGGGAACGAGAGAGAAAGAGAGGAACGAGAGAGAAAGAAGGAAACGAGAGAGAAAGAGGGGAGTGATAGAGAAAGAGAAGAACGAGAGAGAAAGAGGGGAGTGATAGAGAAAGAGAAGAACGAGAGAGAAAGAGGGGAACAAGAGAGAAAGAGGGGAGTGATAGAGAAAGAGGGGAACGAGAGAGAAAGAGGGGAGTGATAGAGAAAGAGGGGAACGAGAGAGAAAGAGGGGAGTGATAGAGAAAGAGGGGAACGAGAGAGAAAGAGGGGAACAAGAGAGAAAGAGGGGAGTGATAGAGAAAGAGGGGAACGAGAGAGAAAGAGGGGAGTGATAGAGAAAGAGGGGAACGAGAGAGAAAGAGGGGAACGAGAGAGAAAGAAAGGAATGAGAGACAAAGAGGGGAGTGATAGAGAAAGAGGGGAACGAGAGAGAAAGAGGGGAGTGATAGAGAAAGAGGGGAACGAGAGAGAAAGAGAGGAGCGAGAGAATAAGACGGGAACGATAGAGAAAGAGGGGAACGAGAGAGAAAGATTTGAGAGAGAAAGAGGGGAACGAGAGAGAAAGAGAGGAACGAGAGAGAAAGAAGGAAACGAGAGAGAAAGAGGGGAGTGATAGAGAAAGAGAAGAACGAGAGAGAAAGAGGGGAGTGATAGAGAAAGAGAAGAACGAGAGAGAAAGAGGGGAACGAGAGAGAAAGAGGGGAGTGATAGAGAAAGAGGGGAACGAGAGAGAAAGATGGGAGAGAGAAAGAGGGGAACGAGAGAGAAAGAGAGGAACGAGAGAGAAAGAAGGAAACAAGAGAGAAAGAGGGGAATGATAGTTAAAGAGAGGAACGAGAGAGAAAGAGGAACGAGAGAGAAAGAGGGGAACGAGAGAGAAAGGGGAACAATAGAGAAAGAGAGGAACGAGAGAGAAAGAGGCGAACGAGAGAGAGAAAGAGGGGAACGAGATAGAGAAAGAGAGGAGTGATAGAGAAAGAGGGGAACGATAGAGAAAGAGGGGAACGAGAGTGAAAGAGAGGAGCGAGAGAATAAGAGGGGAACGAGAGAGAAAGAGGAGGGTGATAGAGAAAGAGGTGAACGAGAGAGAAAGAGGGGAATGAGAGTGAAAGAGAAGAACAAGAGAGAAAGAGGGGAACGAGAGAGAAAGAGGGGAGTGATAGAGAAAGAGGGGAACGAGAGAGAAAGAGAGGAACGACAGAGAAAGAGGGGAACAGAAAGTGGGGTAAAGCAAAGGTGCCGTCAGGGACTGTACCACAGGTAAGTAAACTGCACCCCGTCATCCTTCTGGTCACTTCCCTTCAGCCAGTCTTTCACTTCACATTTCTCTCCTCTCTCCCACGTTCCTGCCACGCCCTCGGACCTCACCTGATCTTCTGTCCACTGCCACCGAGCTGACCTGGAAACTGGACTGGAAACCTGTGGGTAAGGTAAGTAACACACCGTCGGCCTCAGGCACACCTAGAAGGGTGGTACGGGGCCCAACCAGCATAGGTAAGGAGTTTTCTTTTTTGCAATATAAAAATAGACTAAGAATTTGTCTGTCTGTATAAAGAATAACACAAAGTAATCCTTTCTTCTCATTTCTTTCAGCACAGGTGAAACTCAAAATATAACCCCTCTCCTAGATCCGTGGGGAGAAAATCAACAATAAAGTAACCAAAAAAAGCATTAATGTAAATCACAAATAGCTATGTTGGTTATCACATATAATAACAGCCACAAATACAGCTTTCCGTCCTGTACTGTCCTGCACAAAAAAATACTCATAAAAAATAGTTTTTTTTCCAAACCCGTTTTTTGAACAAACCCGTTGTTCCCTCAGCAGTGTTCCAGCCAGAAGAACAGAACAGTCGATTTCCCAAGATGATTCCTCCAAGGCTACGTGCTTCTGCCTGCATGCACTCCTGTTGCCCTGTCCTGTCCTGTCCTGTCCTGTCCTGTCCTTCCTGTCCTGTCCTGTCCTGTCCTGTCCTGTCCTGTCCTGTCCTGTCCTGTCCTGTCCTGTCCTGTCCTGTCCTCTGTTTCCTGCCTCCATGTCCGTCTTTTCCTGTCTCAAATCCCTGTCTTATATAGTCCCACCTGGAGCGCCATTGGCCGTGGCACTAACCAGGCGGGGCTTCCTGTTGCTAGGCAGAACAGCGCCCTGTCCATGAATCAGCACACAGCAAAAAAATAGCAGGGGTTTAAGAGAAGCAGATTCTATGAAATTTAAAATATACAAAATAAACACACAGGAGTCCATAAAAATTCGTCACTTGTGACAGTTCAAGGTACCTCTTGGAAAGGCCTGTGAAAGACAGTGAAGTAGATGTTGCATTTAGAAGAGTAAGAAGCTGTCAAAATGAGAACAATGACAAAAAAATGACAGGTCCATGACTTGTACAGCAGCAGCAACACATGGGAAGGTATAACACTAGGGTTAGGGGTAGGGCACTACATACCCTTTAATTCTCAATAGGATTGAAATAATGACACAAACACAAACATTCTTGTCAGTTTAGACAGACACACAGATTAGACAGCAGTGATATGCTGAGAGCTTTGACTGGAGGAAAGATACAAGAAAACAGTAAAAGTGGCCCAACCCTATGAAGCCCCACTGGTGCTCACGGCTCAGATCTCATGTAACTTAAATCACTTAAATCTTTTGTCTTTCCCATTTACCCTCTGAATGGCACACATACACAATCCATGTCTCAATTGTGTCAAGGCTTAAAAATCCTTCTTTAACCTGTCTCCCCTTCATCTACACTGATTGAAGTGGATTTAACAGGTTACATCAATAAGGATCATAGCTTTCACCTGGATTCACCTCGTCAGTCTATTTCATGGAAAGAGCAGGTGTTCCTAATGTTTTGTACACTCAGTGTAGGTGTAGGTATTACGGCTAGGTCTCCACTGGACCCTCATCAAATTAATTTTGTCATCCAACAGGATGTGATCTACCAGAAACTTCCTCTCCGACAAGAAGGGCATAAGTTTCAATTGGTTGTTCCAGACTCACTGCAACGCTCTTTCCTGTGTTACTCCCACAATAATCCTTTAGGAGGACATCTGGGAAGTTACAAGACTCTCATTCACATGCTAGAGGTAGCCTGGTGGCCATCGATTCACAAGGACACCTGGAAACATATTAAGGAGTGTGAAGTCTGTCAAAAATATAAACCTGGTAATCAGAAACCCACAGGATTTCTCCAGTCTACGTCTGTATCAGAAGTAGGGGAGATGCTGGGAGTGGATCTGATGGGGTCTTTCCCTCGTACCAAGAAAGGCAGTACCGTGCTCTTGGTGATAGTAGACTATTACTCAAAATGGGTGGAACTGTTCCCATTAAGAGATAGTAAAGCTCCTAAAATCATGCAAGTTCTCACCAAGGAGATATTCACCCCGTGGGGAACCCCACGTTTTCTGGTATCTGATCATGGTCCACAGTTCACCAGTTAACTAATTGTGGATGTGTGCAAGACTTGGGGAGTGGTCAGGAAGCTCACCACCAGTTACCATCCTAAAACAAACCTCATGGAACGAGTTAACAGAACTCTGAAAACAATGACAGCTTCCTACGTCGAGGACGATCATCAACGGTGGGATGAATGGATTCCGGAACTGTGATTTGCAAATAACACAGCTAGGCAGGAAACCGCTGATTCTACACCAGCTGAGCTGGCAGTGGGACATATACTGAAAGGCCCACTCGATTGTTTGATCGCTGTAGCACCGGAGCCAAGTACTGCCCTGTATGCTTTGCTCGAAAGACAGCAACATCTGGCAAAGGAAGTCAGCAGACACGTTCATTTAGCTCAGGTCCGACAGAGGAGATATTACAATGCCCGCAGGAGACAAGCACAGTATTCAGAGGGGGACCGGGTATGGGTTAGAGTGCACCCATTATCCAATGCCTCTGCCAAATTTTGGGCAAAATTGGCTAAAAATGGTCTGGTCCAGTAGTAGTGATAAAAAGTTAGGCCCTATCAACTATAGAATCCAATGGAGTGATCCTAGTAACAAAGTGGATGCACTCCATGTAATAAATTTAAAACCCTATTTCAGCACTAAATACAATGTACTTCCAGAAGCAGGGGGGACTTTGTGGCAGTCCCTCCCAATATGAAACAATAAGCATTTCATCTGCGGATGCTTAATTGCAGGCAGGATACCTGGCCAGGTTATTTCACGCACCTTTTGATCCACAATATGATTAATTCCCCTCAGCTTTATTCTCTGTGCCTGAATAATTGGGAGAACGCTGTTAATACAAACCTGGTTTGTGTTTGGTGGTTTGTTTACTTTCTGAGTTTCATTTTTAATCACGTGTGTTGTGTCGCCCTATTGGCTTGCCGTAGTTTTGGGTGGGCAGCGATTGGTTTGCTGCGCCGTGTGCTGTGGGTTAAAAGCGGAAGTCATAGGGATGAAAAGGAAAGAAGTTAGCAAAGAGAGAGAGAGAGAGAGAGAAAGAGAGAGAGAGAAAGCGAGAGAGAGAGAGTAATTAATGAAGCTCGCCAGTTTTTGTTTATATACTGAACAAAAATATAAACGCAACATGTAAAGTGTTGGTCCCATGTTTCATGAGCTGAAATAAAAGATCCCAGAAATTTTCCATATGCACAAAAAGCTTATTTCTCTCAAATTGTGTGCACAAATTTGTTTACATCCCTGTTAGTGAGCATTTCTCCTTTGCCAAGATAATCCATCCACCTGACAGATGTGGCATATCAAGAAGCTCATTAAACAGCATTATCATTACACAGGTGCACCTTGTGCTGGGGACAATAAAAGGCCACTATAAAATGTGCAGTTTTGTTACAGAACACAATGCCACAGATGTCTCAAGTTTTGAGGGAGCGTGCAATTGGCATGCTGACTGCAGGAATGTCCACCAGAGCTGTTGCCAGAGAATTGAATGTTCATTTAACTACCATAAGCCGCCTCGAACGTCGTTTTAGAGAATTTGGCAGTACGTCCAACCAGCCTCACAACCGCAGACCACGTGTAACCACACCAGCCCAGGACCTCCACATCCGGCTTCTTCACCTGTGGGATCGTCTGAGACCAGCCACTCGGACAGCTGATGAAACTGTGGGTTTGCACAACCGAAGAATTTCTGCACAAACTGTCAGAAACCGTCTCAGGGAAGCTCATCTGCGTGCTCGTCGTCCTCACCAGGGTCTTGACCTGACTGCAGTTTGGCGTCGTAACCGACTTCAGTGGGCAAATGCTCACCTTCGATTGCCACTGGCACGCTGGAGAAGTGTGCTCTTCACGGATGAATCTCGGTTTCAACTGTACCAGGCAGATGGCAGACAGCGTGTATGGCATCGTGTGGGCGAGCGGTTTGCTGATGTCAACGTTGTGAACAGAGTGCCCCAAGGTGGTGGTGGGGTTATGGTATTGGCAGGCATAAGCTACAGACAACGAACACAATTGCATTTTATCGATGGCAATTTGAATGCACACAGATACCGTGACGAGATCTTGAGGCCCATTGTCGCCGCCATCACCTCATGTTTCAGCATGATAATCCACGGCCCCATGTCGCAAGGATCTGTACACAATTCCAGGAAGCTGAAAATGTCCCAGTTCTTCCATGGCCTGCATACTCACCAGACATGTCACCCATTGAGCATGTCTGGGATGCTCTGGATCGACGTGTATGACAGCGTGTTCCAGCTCCCGCCAATATCCAGCAACTTCACACAGCCATTGAAGAGGAGTGGGACAACATTCCACAGGCCTCAATCAACAGCCTGATAAACTCTATGCAAAGGAGATGCATTGCGCTGCATGAGGCACATGGTGGTCACACCAGATACTGACTGGTTTTCTGATCCATGCCCCTACCTTTTTTTTAAGGTATCTGTGACCAACAGATGCATATCTGTATCCCCAGTCATGTGAAATCCATAGATTAGGGCCTAATGAATTTATTTCAATTGACTTCCTCTCCTCAAGAATCAAATGGTGTTGTTGTTGTTCCATGATCCTAGCCATGGTGATTCCTCTCTCTCTCTCTCTCTCTCAAATTCAAATTCAAATTCAAATTGGCTTTATTGGCATGACAATAAAAATAATTGTGTTGCCAAAGCACATACATGGCATAACCAACTCAAATATACAGACAAAGAATTTTTCTTAATACTAACAGTATCCCTCCTCCCTCTATATTAATACAGTAAACAGAATCCCTCCCTTCCCCTCTATATCAAACAGTACCCCCTTCCCCCCTCTATATTAAACAGAATCCCCCTCCCTCCCTCTATTAAACAGAATCCCCCCTCCCTCAATTAAACAATACCCCCTCCCTCCCTCCCTCCCTCTTTCTATATTAAACAGAATCCCTCCCTCCCTCCCTCTCTCTTTTCCCTCTCTAGTGTGACGTGTTCACGGTCTGTCCCTCAGGCTATGACAGGTCTCCACGTATTGACCGGCCAGTCTGGCTGTGTGTTTGTCTTCCCCCAGCAGGATTGACAGCTTCTGGGTATCACACATTTTTGGGAATTCTGGGACTAAATCACAGAATTTGGGGAAGAAAATGTCCCTTATGTTTTTATATTTTTCACAGTGTGTCAGGAAGTGAATCTCTGTCTCGACCTCTCCTGTCTCACAGTGACCACAGTGCCTGTTCTCCCTGGCCAGCCAGGTTTGCCTCTGTCGGCCTTTTTCAATGGCCAGGTTGTGGTCACTGAGCCGGTATTTGGTCAGGATCTGCCTCTGCTTTGTGTTTCTGACAGTTACCAGGTATTCTGCCAGGGTGTAATTTCTATTTAGGGTCCGATAGCACTCTAGTTTGTTTTGTGTTTTAGTGTTTGTATCCCAATGGTCCAGATAGGAGTGTTTCAGGTGTTTTATAATTTGGTTTACACTAATTGGAATTGTTTTTGCAGTGCTGTCCTGAAGCTGACTGATGTCAGTGTTGCTCAGCTCAGTGAGCTTCAGGACCAGCTGGCTGAGGGGACTCTTTTCTGGGCTGAGCTCTTGGTATTGCAGGGCTTTATGATGGAGTGAGTTTGGGTCACTACTTTTTAGATGAATCCAGTATTTTAATGCTCTTTTTTGGATGTTAATAATCAATGGATAAAGGCCTAATTCAGCCCTGCATGCATTGTTTGGTGTTTTTCTTTGTAATCTCATGATGTTTTTACAGAACTCTGCATGCAGGGTTTCTGTGGGGTGTTTGTCCCATTTTGTGTAGTCCTGGTTGGTGATTGGACCCCACACTTCACTGCCATAGAGAGCAATTGGCTGAATTACACTTTCAAAAATTTTGAGCCAAATTTTGACGGGGGGATTTATATTGTAGAGCCTCCTCTTTATGGCATAAAAAGCCCTGCGTGCTTTCTCCTTTAGTGCATTCACTGCCAGGTTAAAGCTCCCTGACGCACTGATGGTCAGACCCAGGTATGTGTAGCTGCTGGTGTGCTCTAGGGTGGTGTTACCTAGAGTGAAGTGGTACTTATTTCCCTGAGATCTGGCTTTCTTCTGGAATATCATGACTCTGGTCTTGTTCATGTTTACTGCCAGGGCCTAGGTCTGACAGTACTGCTCTAGCAGTGCCAGGCTCTGCTGCAGCCCCTGCTCTGTGGGTGACAGCAGGACCAGGTCATCTGCATAGAGCAGAAACTTGACTTCAGTGTCATGTAGAGTGAGGCCAGGGGCTGCAGACTGCTCCAACACTGTGGCCAGCTCATTGATATAGATGTTGAACAGTGTTGGGCTCAGACTGCAGCCCTGTCTCACCCCACGCCCTTGTGTGAAGAATTCTGTTCTTTTGTTGCCAATTTTCACACCACACTTATTTTCTGAGTACATCGATTTTATGATGTCATAGACTTTACCCCCTACACCACTTTGAAGAAGTTTAAGAAATAGTCCTTTATGCCAAATTGAATCAAATGCCTTTTTAAAGTCTATAAAGCAAGCGAATATTTTTCCTTTATTAGTTTGATGGACGTGTTTATTGATTAGGGTGTGTAGGGTGTAAACATGATCAGAAGTGCGGTGTTTTGGTAGAAATCCAATCTGACTCTTACTCAGGACACTGTGTTCGGTAAGGAAGGCCAGTATCCGGGCGTTAATGATACTGCAGAACACCTTCCCCAGATTACTGCTCACACAGATGCCCCGGTAGTTATTGGGGTCGAATTTGTCTCCACTTTTATATATGGGTGTTATAAGCCCTTGGTTCCAGGTCTCAGGGAAATACCCAGCTCTCAGTACAAGATTGAGGAGTTTGAGCAGGGCCTCCTGCAGCTTGGGGCTGCTGTGTTTGAGCATCTCAGCGTTGATGCTGTCAGGTCCACTTGCTTTTTTTGATTTGAGGGCCTTGAGTTTATCACTCAGCTCCTCCACCGTGATTGGGGTGTCGAGGGGGTTCTGATTGTCCTTAATACAGGATTCTAAATTTTTTAGTTTTTCACAAATGGCATTTTGAGTTTTTTGTTCTTTGTTTTGTATTTCTTTGTAAAGGTTTTCAAAATGTTTTTTCCAAATGTTTCCATTTTGGATGGCCAATTCTTCTTTTTTTGTTGAATTTAGGTTGTTCCAGGTTTCCCAAAAATGATTTTGGTTTATTGACTCCTCAATTTCGCTGAGTTGTTTATTAATATGGTCTTGTTTTTTATTTCTTAGGGTGTGTTTGTATTGTTTCAGTGCCTCACAGTATCTGAGACGTAAATCTGGGCTGTCTGGATCTTTATGTTTTTGATTGGATAGCTGTCTTAGTTTTTCCCTTCTAGTTTTACATTCTTCATCAAACCACTTTTCTTTGAATTTATTCTTTTGGTTGTTTTTCCGATTTACTATTTTTAATTTAGATTTTTCTGCTGCTTTTCTAAAAATGTTATTCAAATCTTTTACAGCCAGAGTTACTCCTGTTTTTGTGTGTTGATACTGTGTGTTTTGAAATGTGTGTATTAGGGTTTCTATTTCATTGGTGCCAATTGCTTCTTTGTATATTTCTGTGCTGTTTGGAGCCCATCTGTAGGAATGGTTTAGATTGTACAGCTTACAGGGCTGTGTCTGTGTGTTGTTGATCTGCTCTGTTCTTTTTATGAACACAGTGATTTGGCTGTGATCTGACAGGGGGGTTTGTGGTCTGACAGTGAATGCATTAATAAAGGAGGGGTCCAGGTCAGTGATGGCATAGTCCACCACACTGTTACCAAGAGCTGAGCTGTATGTAAACCTACCTAAAGAGTCCCCTCTGATCCTGCCATTCATGATATATAGGCCTAGGCCTTGACAGAGATTCAATAATTGTCTCCCATTTTTATTTACCACACTGTCATGGCTATCCCTGTTTGTAGTCATGTGCGTGTGGTACAGAGGGGATTGTCCGAATATGTGGCTGTTCCCCTGTGAGTTAATGGAGTCAGGCAGAGTGCCTGTTCTGGCATTAAAGTCACCGCAGAGCAGCACACTTCCCTGGGCCTGGAAGTGGCAGATCTCTGTCTGGAGATCATGGAAGGTGTCTTCCTTGTAATAAGGGGAGTCCGATGGGGGGATGTAGGCTGCACACAGGTAGATATCTGTTTGGCAGGTGACAATACTATTACTCATTTTTAGCCACAGGTGGGTCTCTCCTGTTCTTATTGGTCTAATAGAGTCGGTGAGCTCCTCTCTGTACCACACAATGATCCCCCCTGAGTCTCTGCCACGCTTTACGTGTGAGTGTTTCAGGGAGGGCACTATAATCTCCCTGTAGCCTGAGGGGCAGTGTGTGAGCGCGTCTGCACGGCACCATGTCTCCAACAGAACTATTACATCGACATCTTTTGTATTTTTAATAAATTCAGGGTCTGTGCTCTTCAGCCCAAAAGCAGAGGAATACAGGCCCTGAATGTTCCAACAGCTAACAGTAAATGAACTCATGTAATCCAACCAATATTATTCTTAATGAAATAAAATGTCTAACAATAACACAACCTTTTATCATTTTAAGTTCCCTTTAAACAGTAAAGTACAAATATAGTAATTATTTTAGTAGTATTAATGATTATTTATTTATTTATACTTTATTTATTTATTTCTAGTTATTTACATGTAGATTTTTTTTTTTTTTTTTTTTTCCCTACCCGAGTGTTGTAGGTCTCAGTTCAGCAGCCTGGAGCAGAGGATGCTGAGGAGCTGTTTGATCTCTCCCAGTTCGGTGGGGGCTGGGGGGGTGGGCTGGGACAGAGTTGCAGCATAGCTGAGTTGCTGCTGGTGGTCGCTGAGCCTGGCGGTAGTGGGACGAGTGGGGGGCCGGATGACGGGCGGCTGTACGGTGCTGCGGGGGCGGGATGTGTGCGCTGCAGTGCGGGGGGGCTGCATGCTACGCTGGCCTCTGCTGGCACTGCTGCGAGGGGGGCTAGCTGGGCTACGGCCCATGGCTGCATCCTTCAGGGTCTTGGCAAAGACTTTGACCCCCTCCTGGTTGAGGTGCACCCTGTCGTAGAGGTGCCAGGGCCCCACTGTGGGGTGGTGTGCCAGGTGCACGTTAGGCAGCGCAGCGCAGCCTCTGGTGATCTCTGCGTTCACAGCGTTGATGGTGTGTGGGTGGGTGTCGGCTCGGGGCAGCAGCGTGGAGATGACCACCCTGGAGTCGGGGAACTCCTGCGTGGCTCTCTCAGCCACCCTTCTCACGGCCTTGGCGGTGTCGTGGCGCAGGGAGCCCAGGTCGTTGGTGCCGGTGTGGATGACGATGCAGCTCGGGCTCCCCAGTGTGTCCCGGTTCAGCAGCTGCAGGGCTCGCTCCGTGTTTGTGCAGCGGATGTTGTTGACACGCCGGCTGGGAAACAGTCTCCTCATGTCCAGGTATTTCCCGTTGCTGTCAATGAGGAGGGCCACTTCTGCGTTTGTCTTCTTTTTGGCCAGCATGCTGTGGGTGTGGGTGGGGATGGGGGTGGGAGCGGGGTGGGGGGGGGAACGGGGTGGGAGGGGGAGCGGGGGGGAAGCAGGGGTGGGGATGGGAGCGGGGTGGGAGGGGGACCGGGGGGGGAGCGGGGGTGGGGATGGGACCGGTGTGGGAGTGCGGGGGGCAGCGGGGGTGGGAATAGGGGGGGAGCTGGGGGGGAGCAGGGGTGGGGATGGGACTGGTGTGGGAGTGCGGGGGGCAGCGGGGGTGGGAATAGGGGGGGAGCGGGGGGGGAGCGGGGGTGGGAGTGTAGGGAGGGTGGTAGCACGGGGAGCAGGGGTGGGGGGGGCTGTGTATCTGTGGAGCTGCTCCCTCAATCCCTGCAGCTCCTTGTTGGTGGTTTTCTCTCTGCGCTGCATCTCCTCCTTGACGCTGGTCAGCTGGGTCCTTAGGTTCGCGTTCTCCTGCTGCAGGTCCTTCATCTCGCTGGTCAGCTCGGTGATGGCCACCCTGTTCTCTCTCTTGAGCTGGCTCACCTCATCTCTGAGCTGCTGGGTGATGCTGGTTTCCGTGAGCCTGGCCAGTGTAAGTTCTCTGAACTCCACAAACTCCAGCTCCAGCAGGGCCAGGCACTCCCGCATGTGCTGGGTGTCGCTGGGGGTCGTGGGGGGGGGCAGGTTGGTGTCGGGTGATGTGCTGTCTGAGGTAGGATCTTCAGGGTCTTCAGGGTCGGTGTTCTCGGGGTCGTTGGCTGTAGTGTTTGTTTTTTCAATCTCTGCTGCCTCTTTTAGTTGTTTATATGTTTTTTCAAAGGAGGTCAGGCTGGCCTCACTGCCCTGGATCAACACAGTTCCGCTGTGGTAGACATTAATACTCAGGACTGTGCTGTCCGGGTCAGAGTCTTCTCTTAAGAGGATCTGTCTACCTTGGCAGATCCCTCTTTTTGTGACGTTGCTGTACGTCTTACACACAGCAGTGTGCCAGGCATTGAGGTGCTGAGTGTAGAAGATGAGGTTGCTTCTCATCTTGTTGTCTCCTGTCCCAGAGTAGTCTGTGTACAGACACTCCGGGTTCTCTCTCAGCACGCTCAGTTTATGATGCTTCCTGGCCTGTGCGCTGCGCAGTTCAGCCGGGTACTGGAACTCCCTGCTCTCTGCACTCTGACTCGTCTCCATGGCAACCGGGAGAATCTGCTACACTTTGTTGCAATTTCCAACTGTCACTGCCAACGGCTGCTTTTTTGAAAGTAAACTGAACTTTTTTAAAAGCAAACTACTGCTGAACTTTTAATTTTTGTAGTATTTTTTGTATTTATTACTATAAAATTATAAAATAAAATGATGGTAGTGTAAAACGCTTACCTCTACCTCTGTAATTTTCTTCCTTTATTTTCCTCTTTTATTTACTTCTATCTTTTCTTTCTTTCTCTTTCTTTATCCTTTTCTTTCCTTTTCTCTTAAATATTTTTCTTCTCTTCCTTTAATTCTCTCTTCTTTCCTTCCTTCCCTTTGCTCTGTGATTTTCTTCCTTCCTTTATTTTCCTCTTATTTCATTCTTCCTTTCTTTCTTTTCTTTCTCTTTCTTTTTTCCCTTTCTTTCCTTTTCTTTTAATTTTTCTTCTCTTCCTTTAATTCTCTCTTATTTCCTTCCTTCCCTTTCCTCTGTGTTCTTTTTTCTTTTGGTCTTGATCTTCTTTTGGTGTTTTTATAATATTTAATCAAAATGTTTTTTCTTATTTTTTCATATTACGTTAAATACTACTTTAAGTACTACTATACATATGTTTATGTTATTAAATTGGCATTTTATTTCACTAAGAAACATACATTTCTAAATTTTCAGGAGCTCATATTTTCTGTGACTGCTCACTCTAAAAGTCTCTCTCTCTCTCTCTCATACACACACACAGACTCTCTCTCTCTCTCTCTCTCATACACACACACAGACTCTCTCTCTCTCTCTCTCTCATACACACACACAGACTCTCTCTCTCTCTCTCTCATACACACACACAGACTCTCTCTCTCTCTCTCTCTCACACACACACAGACTCTCTCTCTCTCTCTCATACACACACACAGACTCTCTCTCTCTCTCATACACACACACAGACTCTCTCTCTCTCTCTCTCATACACACACACAGACTCTCTCTCTCTCTCTCTCTCTCTCATACACACACACAGACTCTCTCTCTCTCTCTCTCTCATACACACACACAGACTCTCTCTCTCTCTCTCTCATACACACACACAGACTCTCTCTCTCTCTCTCTCATACACACACACAGACTCTCTCTCTCTCTCTCTCTCTCTCTCTCATACACACACACAGACTCTCTCTCTCTCTCTCTCATACACACACACAGACTCTCTCTCTCTCTCTCTCTCATACACACACACAGACTCTCTCTCTCTCTCTCTCATACACACACACAGACTCTCTCTCTCTCTCTCTCATACACACACACAGACTCTCTCTCTCTCTCTCTCTCATACACACACACAGACTCTCTCTCTCTCTCTCTCTCTCATACACACACACAGACTCTCTCTCTCTCTCTCTCTCATACACACACACAGACTCTCTCTCTCTCTCTCTCTCTCTCATACACACACACAGACTCTCTCTCTCTCTCTCTCTCATACACACACACAGACTCTCTCTCTCTCTCTCTCTCATACACACACACAGACTCTCTCTCTCAAATTGGCTTTATTGGCATGACAATAAAAATAATTGTGTTGCCAAAGCACATACATGGCATAACCAACTCAAATATACAGACAAAGAATTTTTCTTAATACTAACAGTATCCCTCCTCCCTCTATATTAATACAGTAAACAGAATCCCTCCCTTCCCCTCTATATCAAACAGTACCCCCTTCCCCCCTCTATATTAAACAGAATCCCCCTCCCTCCCTCTATTAAACAGAATCCCCCCTCCCTCAATTAAACAATACCCCCTCCCTCCCTCCCTCCCTCTTTCTATATTAAACAGAATCCCTCCCTCCCTCCCTCTCTCTTTTCCCTCTCTAGTGTGACGTGTTCACGGTCTGTCCCTCAGGCTATGACAGGTCTCCACGTATTGACCAGCCAGTCTGGCTGTGTGTTTGTCTTCCCCCAGCAGGATTGACAGCTTCTGGGTATCACACATTTTTGGGAATTCTGGGACTAAATCACAGAATTTGGGGAAGAAAATGTCCCTTATGTTTTTATATTTTTCACAGTGTGTCAGGAAGTGAATCTCTGTCTCGACCTCTCCTGTCTCACAGTGACCACAGTGCCTGTTCTCCCTGGCCAGCCAGGTTTGCCTCTGTCGGCCTTTTTCAATGGCCAGGCTGTGGTCACTGAGCCGGTATTTGGTCAGGATCTGCCTCTGCTTTGTGTTTCTGACAGTTACCAGGTATTCTGCCAGGGTGTAATTTCTATTTAGGGTTCGATAGCACTCTAGTTTGTTTTGTGTTTTAGTGTTTGTATCCCAATGGTCCAGATAGGAGTGTTTCAGGTGTTTTATAATTTGGTTGACACTAATTGGAATTGTTTTTGCAGTGCTGTCCTGAAGCTGACTGATGTCAGTGTTGCTCAGCTCAGTGAGCTTCAGGACCAGCTGGCTGAGGGGACTCTTTTCTGGGCTGAGCTCTTGGTATTGCAGGGCTTTATGATGGAGTGAGTTTGGGTCACTAGTTTTTAGATGAATCCAGTATTTTAATGCTCTTTTTTGGATGTTAATAATCAATGGATAAAGGCCTAATTCAGCCCTGCATGCATTGTTTGGTGTTTTTCTTTGTAATCTCATGATGTTTTTACAGAACTCTGCATGCAGGGTTTCTGTGGGGTGTTTGTCCCATTTTGTGTAGTCCTGGTTGGTGATTGGACCCCACACTTCACTGCCATAGAGAGCAATTGGCTGAATTACACTTTCAAAAATTTTGAGCCAAATTTTGACGGGGGGATTTATATTGTAGAGCCTCCTCTTTATGGCATAAAAAGCCCTGCGTGCTTTCTCCTTTAGTGCATTCACTGCCAGGTTAAAGCTCCCTGACGCACTGATGGTCAGACCCAGGTATGTGTAGCTGCTGGTGTGCTCTAGGGTGGTGTTACCTAGAGTGAAGTGGTACTTATTTCCCTGAGATCTGGCTTTCTTCTGGAATATCATGACTCTGGTCTTGTTCATGTTTACTGCCAGGGCCCAGGTCTGACAGTACTGCTCTAGCAGTGCCAGGCTCTGCTGCAGCCCCTGCTCTGTGGGTGACAGCAGGACCAGGTCATCTGCATAGAGCAGAAACTTGACTTCAGTGTCATGTAGAGTGAGGCCAGGGGCTGCAGACTGCTCCAACACCGTGGCCAGCTCATTGATATAGATGTTGAACAGTGTTGGGCTCAGACTGCAGCCCTGTCTCACCCCACGCCCTTGTGTGAAGAATTCTGTTCTTTTGTTGCCAATTTTCACACCACACTTATTTTCTGAGTACATCGATTTTATGATGTCATAGACTTTACCCCCTACACCACTTTGAAGAAGTTTAAGAAATAGTCCTTTATGCCAAATTGAATCAAATGCCTTTTTAAAGTCTATAAAGCAAGCGAATATTTTTCCTTTATTAGTTTGATGGACGTGTTTATTGATTAGGGTGTGTAGGGTGTAAACATGATCAGAAGTGCGGTGTTTTGGTAGAAATCCAATCTGACTCTTACTCAGGACACTGTGTTCGGTAAGGAAGGCCAGTATCCGGGCGTTAATGATACTGCAGAACACCTTCCCCAGATTACTGCTCACACAGATGCCCCGGTAGTTATTGGGGTCGAATTTGTCTCCACTTTTATATATGGGTGTTATAAGCCCTTGGTTCCAGGTCTCAGGGAAATACCCAGCTCTCAGTACAAGATTGAGGAGTTTGAGCAGGGCCTCCTGCAGCTTGGGGCTGCTGTGTTTGAGCATCTCAGCGTTGATGCTGTCAGGTCCACTTGCTTTTTTTGATTTGAGGGCCTTGAGTTTATCACTCAGCTCCTCCACCGTGATTGGGGTGTCGAGGGGGTTCTGATTGTCCTTAATACAGGATTCTAAATTTTTTAGTTTTTCACAAATGGCATTTTGAGTTTTTTGTTCTTTGTTTTGTATTTCTTTGTAAAGGTTTTCAAAATGTTTTTTCCAAATGTTTCCATTTTGGATGGCCAATTCTTCTTTTTTTGTTGAATTTAGGTTGTTCCAGGTTTCCCAAAAATGATTTTGGTTTATTGACTCCTCAATTTCGCTGAGTTGTTTATTAATATGGTCTTGTTTTTTATTTCTTAGAGTGTGTTTGTATTGATTCAGTGCCTCACAGTATCTGAGGCGTAAATCTGGGCTGTCTGGATCTTTATGTTTTTGATTGGATAGCTGTCTTAGTTTTTCCCTTCTAGTTTTACATTCTTCATCAAACCACTTTTCTTTGAATTTATTCTTTTGGTTGTTTTTCCGATTTACTATTTTTAATTTAGATTTTTCTGCTGCTTTTCTAAATATGTTATTCAAATCTTTTACAGCCAGAGTTACTCCTGTTTTTGTGTGTTGATACTGTGTGTTTTGAAATGTGTGTATTAGGGTTTCTATTTCATTGGTGCCAATTGCTTCTTTGTATATTTCTGTGCTGTTTGGAGCCCATCTGTAGGAATGGTTTAGATTGTACAGCTTACAGGGCTGTGTCTGTGTGTTGTTGATCTGCTCTGTTCTTTTTATGAACACAGTGATTTGGCTGTGATCTGACAGGGGGGTTTGTGGTCTGACAGTGAATGCATTAATAGAGGAGGGGTCCAGGTCAGTGATGGCATAGTCCACCACACTGTTACCAAGAGCTGAGCTGTATGTAAACCTACCTAAAGAGTCCCCTCTGATCCTGCCATTCATGATATAGAGGCCTAGGCCTTGACAGAGATTCAATAATTGTCTCCCATTTTTATTTACCACACTGTCATGGCTATTCCTGTTTGTAGTCATGTGCGTGTGGTACAGAGGGGATTGTCCGAATATGTGGCTGTTGCCCTGTGAGTTCATGAAGTCAGGCAGAGTGCCTGTTCTGGCATTAAAGTCACCGCAGAGCAGCACACTTCCCTGGGCCTGGAAGTGGCAGATCTCTGTCTGGAGATCATGGAAGGTGTCTTCCTTGTAATAAGGGGAGTCCGATGGGGGGATGTAGGCTGCACACAGGTAGATATCTGTTTGGCAGGTGACAATGCTATTACTCATTTTTAGCCACAGGTGGGTCTCTCCTGTTCTTATTGGTCTAATAGAGTCGGTGAGCTCCTCTCTGTACCACACAATGATCCCCCCTGAGTCTCTGCCACGTTTTACGTGTGAGTGTTTCAGGGAGGGCACTATAATCTCCCTGTAGCCTGAGGGACAGTGAGTGGACACATCAGCACGGCACCACGTCTCGTGGAGAATAATTATATCTATGTTATTTATATTTCTGATGAATTCAGGGTCTGTGCTCTTCAGCCCAAACACTGACGAACACAAACCCTGAATATTCCAGGAGCTAATTGTAAGCGATCTCATATTTATAATTTAAGCTATTTATAATTATTATCTAGAATAAAATATAATGTCAGAAACATTGAACATAAATCAGTAACATGTTTTACACTATTAAGTATTTTCTTATTATTTGTATTATTTTCTTATTCTAATTATTATTAGTTGTACATTTCTTTTCTAATACATTTAGAGTGGGGTGTACTTAGCTCATGATTTTGAAAATTAAGTTCAGGAGCTGCCGTATCTCCCCCATCTCAGAGCTGACTAGGGTCCTTGGTTTGGAAGCAGCTGCTGCATAGCTGTGTTGCTGCTGCTCTGTCTGACTGCTGTGCTGGAGCTGCTGCTGTTCCTGGATCCCTCTGGGCTGGGCTCTGCTGGGCTGGGTCCCTCTGGGCTGGGCTCTGCTGGGCTGGGTCCCTCTGGGCTGGGCTCTGCTGGGCTGGGCTCTTCTGGTCTGTTGTAGTGTGTGCTGCCGGTGTCCAGGCTGCAGAGGCTGGTGTTCTTGGGGGGGTCTCCTCGTAAGCACAGGGCTGCGCTGTCCTTGGTGGTGGTCCGGTGTGCTCCTGTTTCGGGGGTGGCTGGCGGGGTCTCGGCCCATGGCAGTGTCCTTTAGGTTTTTGGCGAAGATCCTAACGCCTTCCTGGTCGAGGTGTACATGGTCGTACAGGTGCAGCGTGCTCAGGGTGGGGTGGTGTGCCAAGTGGACATTAGGCAGAAGGGCACAGCCTCTGGAGATGTCACTGTTGATCCTCTGAATAGTGTGCTGGGGGACGTCCTCTCTGGGCAGCAGGGTGGAGATCACTATCTTCGCACCAGGGAACTCCTTTGTGGCCTTCTCCGCTACTCTCCTTACCGACTCGGCCACATCTTCCCCCTGAGAGCCCAGGTCGTTGGTGCCAGTGTGGATGATAATGTGCTCGGGGTCTCTCAGGGTCGACTGGCACAGCAGCTGGAGCGCCCTTTCTGTAGTTGGGCACCAGAATTTTGCTACCCGGCTGCTGGGGAAGAGTCTTCGCTGGTTCAAGTACTTCCCGTTGGAGTCGATAAGAATGGCTACCTTGGAGCTGTATATTTTATTAGCCTGTCTACTCGAGGGAGTCTGTGTCTCTGGGGCAGTGTGTGTGATGTGGGAGGGAGGGGCAGTGTGTGTGGTGGGGGAGTGGGGGGTAGTGTGTGTGGTGGGGGGGAGTGTCTCACTGTCGGGGTGTGCTGGGGGAGTGGGGTGTGTGTTTGGATCAGTGTGTGTGGTGGGGGAGTGGGGGGTAGTGTGTGTGGTGGGGGAGTGGGGGGTAGTGTGTGTGGTGGGGGGGAGTGTCTCACTGTCGGGGTGTGCTGGGGGAGTGGGGTGTGTGTTTGGATCAGTGTGTGTGGTGGGGGAGTGGGGGGTAGTGTGTGTGGTGGGGGAGTGGGGGGTAGTGTGTGTGGTGGGGGGGAGTGTCTCACTGTCGGGGTGTGCTGGGGGAGTGGGGTGTGTGTTTGGATCAGTGTGTGTGTGGGATGATGTGGTGTGTGTATCGGTGTCGGTGTCAGTCACACAGGCCCTGCTTGCTGTAGCTCCTGTGTTCTTGGGCTGGCTGTGGTGTTGCTGTTCTGGGTGGGGGGGAGGAGGTGTGACTCTGAGTAGCTGCTCTCTCAGGCTCTGTATGCTCCTCTCTTTGCGCTGCAGCTCCTCTCTCAGCTTGGCCAGCTCGTTTCTCAGGGCCTCGTTGTCCTGCCGCAACTTTCCCATCTCAGCTCCCAGCTCCCTGATGGAAGCCCTGGCCTCGTTCCTCACCTGCCTCACCTCGTCTCTTATCTGCTGCACGAGGTCGTTCTCTGTCAGCGTGGTCAGGGTGAGCTCCTTGAATTCTGCAAACTCCACCTCCAGCAGTGAGAGGCATTCCTTCAAGTGCTGCACTGTGCTGGGCAGTCTGGGGGTGAGCGGGGGGGTGCGGGGGGCTGCAGTGGGGGAGCTGCAGGGGGCTGTGTCTGCAGTGTGGGGGCTGCAGGGGGCTGTGTCTGCGGTGTG